>NC_041389.1:37972522-37973887 GCF_002162155.2 Triticum dicoccoides
AAGAAGAAGAGGAAACTACTCAGAAATAGATAGAAGAAAATAAATAATGCAGAAAAGGAAAAAATTATATAAAGCAAAAATATTCACAAAGAAACTGAATACAGCAGAAAAGAAATAACTATATAAACAAATTACTCAAAAATAAATAGAAGAAAAGAAATACTATTCAGAAATAAATAGAAGAAAAAAATAAAGCAGAAAAGGAATAACTATATAAACAAATTACTCAAAAATAAATAGAAGAAAATAAATTATATTAAGCAAAAAACTTCACGAAGAAACTAAATACAGCAAAAAAAACTATTCAGAAATAAATAGAAGAAAAAAATAAAGCAGAAAAGAAATAACTATATAAAAAATTACTCAAAAATAAATGTGGGTGGCAGCGCACGGGCATTAGTACCGGTTGGAGGTTCCAACCGGTACTAATGTGTTGCCCTTTAGTACCGGTTGGAGCCACCAACCGGTACTAAAGGCCCACATTTCCCGCTGCTTGGGCTGGCCAAAATTGACCTTTAGTACCGGTTGGAGGCACCAACCGGTACTAAAGGCCCATCCTATATATATGGCACTTACGAAAATTCAGTTATCGTCGCCAGTTCGTTCCACTTTTCTCGCGCGCGTGAGTCTCGATCTCGACGACGCCGACGCCGCCGCGCCGCCGTGTTGTCGCCCCCGCCGCCCGTCATCGTCGTCGCCGCGTGCCCCTGCCGCCCGTCGTCGTCGCCGCCCCCGCCGCCCGTCGTCGTCGCCGTGCCCGTCTCGTCTTGCCGTCCCCGGCCGCCGCCGGCACGTCTCGTCGCCGTCCCTGGCTGCCGCCGCCCGTCTCGTCGCCGTCATCGGCCCCTGCCGCCCGTCGTCGCCGCCCGCCCGTACGCGCCCGGCCCGCTCCATACATGCACACACACGCACACTACACACACACACATACATACACACACACACACATGTACACACACACACACACTACACACACACATACACACAGACACACACAAACACACACACACACACTACACGTACACTACACATGTACACACATATACACACACACTACACACACACATATTTTTTTACTTATTTTCTGTTTAATTTCTAATGTTTAGATGAATTAGAACTATCTTGTTTATTTTTAGAATGTTAGAAATATTATCATCGATGAATTAGAAATATGTTAATGTTTAGTTCAATTAGTTAAATTAATATAATAACTAGTTTATTTTTAGTAAATATAATGCTTAGTTGAACTAGTTGAATTAATATATAGAACTAGTTTATTTTTAGTAAATGTTTAGTTGAACTAGTTGAATTAATATATAGAACTAGTTTATTTTTAGTAAATGCTTAGTTGAACTTGTTGAATTA
>NC_041389.1:37974325-37981926 GCF_002162155.2 Triticum dicoccoides
TATAGAGAACTAGTTTATTTTTAGTAAATGTTTAGTTGAACTAGTTGAATTAATATATAGAACTACTTTATTTTAGTATATGCTTAGTTTGAATTAATATAACTAGTTTATTTTAGTAAATGCTTAGTTGAATTACTAGAAGTAGTTGAATTAATTGAATTAGTAAGTGATTAATGTTCCGCCTAATATGAACATAGGAAATGTCGTCTGACGACGGAAAAAATTTCATTATGTGCGATTACTGTGAAGACCAGCGCGGCCAGTGCGATAGAAATTTCCTTGTTGATGGTAGGCGATTCAGCATCAAGCTGGATGAGTCTTTCGAATTCGATACAGTAAGTCACAACGACAAAGTCTGTTTTCGTAATTAAGCATGACTTATATATGCTTCATTTGCCTGACATATAATTTTTAATTTTCACTATTCTACTAGCGCATCTCGTGCCATGCAAGAATTTTTGTCTTGGATAAGATAGGTTTCAAAGATATAGAAACTATGAAGGTAAAGAGAGCTTACCTGAAAACTGAGCATGATGGTTATACTTTCAATGTCAAAGTATACAATACACACACGTACACATATTTTGAATGCAAAACTTGGCAAGCACTATGCAAGGCTTATGCATTTGAGCCTGGTATGGTTATCACCTTTGATATTCGTCCGGAAGATGATATTGAAGGTAATAGAGACATATGGGTCGATGTGCAGACGCCTCCAGTTCTACCATTATGTGAGTTCTTCTCGTCTATATTTTTGTCTTTGATATTGCTTATTCAAAAATAACTGACAACTAATTTCTATTGACAGCTTATCTCCATTCAACCAAACATGTCCGGCGCTTGGTAGACAGGACCTACTACTGTCCCGGAGCTGAACTAAACTGCGAGGAAATAAGTCATTATGTTTCATGGCTTGAGGATCTTCATACTGTCAAGACAAATTTTCTTCCTGCACTTAGAAATGTTAGTACTCAAAACGTGCGACCAATAGTGATGGTATTGAACTACGGTCATATCTATTTAGGAATGATGGTAAGATATTTACTATTTGTCCTCAGTGCATATTTTGCATACATATTTTTTTTGCTAAACTTTCATTACTAAGTATATTAATTAAGTACTATACGATGTTCTTCAACAGGGACTCCCGATGACAGTTGTGCCTCAGGGGATCGAGACTAAAGGTCAGATGTCAATTGTTAGCTTACGGCCAAGAGATCCTGCATTGCACATGAATGCATTCAAGATTTCTAGAAGCGATGAATGCTTAATAGTGAAAGATTGGAGGAAAATTATTAATGATCACAGAGAAGTACTAGGGGGCAGCAATGAGAAGCGCAGCCCACGATTAGGAGACAGGTCATCGGCATGCTCCAGTATGATCAATCAGGAGAGCTATACATGTTCTATGCTATTTTACCAGAGAGAGAGTAGCTAGCAGGAGTGATTTAGCTAGTTCTTCATGCTGCTCTTAATTAGTACTTGTCCTTTCATGTCCGTGTTCTTCGTTCTGAACTTAAGTGATTTGCTTTTGTGGTGTTATATATGAACGCTTATATCATGACAATCATGTTGAACTCGATGATTGGTTCTACTCGAAATTCTATTTATATATATATATATATATATATATATATATATATATATATATATATATATATATATATATATAGGAGAATGAGTTGGTACTCCTAGGAGTACATACTCCCACGTCCGATTCAACCTCCCGTGCGACCCACACCACGCCTCGCCTCCTGTTCGACCCACGGCGTGCCTCCTCATAAAACTAGATAATTATTGTTGGAACAGATTCCTTTTTTATAGGGATACCGAACATCACCCTTGAAGCTAATCTCATCGATCTATTATTCTCGCTCATGCCTCGCTCAGACGGCGGCTGACCTAATTCTTGTAGCTTCGTCGCCGCCGACGGTGGCTCGCTGCATGCATCGGCATGGAACAAGACGACGCCCCCGGTTTTGCCCAGCAGGTCTCCGACGTCGTGCGCTCTCTACCGGCCACTCCCCCCGTCAGAATCAGCCACAACTCACACGAGGTACGCTGCTTATCATCGATCTTAGCTTGTGTGTAACTAGATGCATGTCCATATTCTATCGGTCCAAGTCTGAACTTTCCACGAGCAAAGCAAATCTCTCTCTTCCTCGTTTTGTTGTTCAGTATGTAGACTAGTTGTAGTTGAATCTGTACAATTTTGCTCGCAGGGTCTACACTCCCAGCCATACACATCCAGGAAAGGCACCTTGTCACGCAGCGCGTCTCGTGTCATTGATAAATACCGCCACAAGAGAGCCACAAATAAGTCGACGAAAGGCAATGCAACTAGCACCAGAATAAATTCAAGATGCCAACCAAAGTGTGTCGTTACTTTGATTAACAGTTTTGATGACATGAAAAAGGATCTTGTCCGTCAAACAGGGCTTCACGGCATCCTTCAGCTGAAGTTAACTAAAGTTAACAGACAGTATGGCGCATGGCTTCTGAGCAAGATTGATGTTGATTCATGTGCCATCGTAGCTGATCTTCATAAAGTGATCCCCTTCTCTGCGAGGGACGTTAATTCAGTCTTGGGTGTACCATGCAGCGGGAGAACCATTGAGACCTGTAACCAAGATGAGGTAGAACGGAATAAGAGGATTCTTTGTGATATTTTTGAGGTTCCACACTTTTCACAGGTTACTATTAAGTTTTTGGAGGCAATTCTTAATAAACAATATTCATATCCGATGAGCTTAAAGGACCAACGATCGTTCAAGGCGGCATTTGTCCTTTATGTCATGACAAAGTTCTTGGCTCCGCAGTCACTAGCAAACTACATTTCCACAAGGTATATCAGCGCAGTAGCTGATATTGACAATATCTCGTCATACAACTGGGCACAGTTCATCGTCGACGACCTCATGAATTCTGCCAGCTTGATGCCCAAACGATTTCATAATTCTTCTCAAGTATCAATTAATGGGTGTATACTATTCCTCCAGGTGTGTGTTCACATTATAATCACATTTTCCTTCGTACGACCCTGCACTATTACACACCATGTACCTAATTGCAGATAGTATATACCTTCCACTAAGCACATACCTACTTTCTTACTAACTTTATCAAACCACTGTTCCCTACAGACAATCTACCTGGACCATATTGCGCCATCAAATAACGATGTCAACTGTGAAACCAGTCCTAGGATTGCGACATTCGATGATGACCTCGTCACCCGCATTATCATGAATGACATGAAGTGCAAACACAACATTGGGTTCCCTTTCCCTCAGTTTGGGAAGCTGCAGGTCGGCTATGTTTTAATCAATTTAATTGCCAAATTATCATCAATTTTTGTACTAATTATTTTATTTTTTGTTAGCTCACGAAACCACCAAGTATTTACTCTCGTGCACCAGAAGAGGGCTCTCAAGAAAATCATCATTCGACTCCGAGCGCAACCAGTAACCAACCATGTGTGTCCAACATTTCAGAATACTTGCAGACGCGTTTCAAGTCAACTAAATTACGGTCTATATATGGAGAAGAGGTAACAATTTATTTTTGATCCTCTGACTAAAATAAACTCACACCAAGCACTCATCGCACATTAATGTTCACATAATTTGTTTTTCAGGCTTCTTCTTCCATTAAGGATGCAATCTCCAGTGATGAAGGACAATTTTCATCTATTTTGCAAGATACTTCAGATTTTGAAAACTTTTTTGATAATCCAGTAGCCATTGAAGCAACTCAAAAACTTAACAAAATTCTGGTTACTACTGTTTTCAATTTGATAAAAATTGCAGTAAGGGCCACCCTTCGTAATGTTCTTTCGGACAACCACAATAGGTCCGGCGGTCTGGGCAGTCACGGTGCACTTCATTCGAACCCCACATCAGGTACATCTCAACATATCCTCATCCATACATATCGTATATACCTCTGGCAACTACATTCATATGTTTCAATTCTACATAGCTAATCTGGTTACTCAACCTTAACTCACCCAGTAGTACTTCAACCACCATTCTAAATCTGTTATATTTCTCTGTTTTCAGGCCTTACCCCAATATCCTTCAGCAAGGATACTGCTTCACCATGCCAACATACAAGTACGCCTGACAGGGATCATCCACAACCGGCATCTCAAGGCAACATTGGTTCATGTAGCACAACAAGTAATAGGTACAACAATCTAGCATCCCGCACTCCACCAACAACTCATAATGCTTCTGGTAATTTTTCTTTCCCATTGTACTTTTTTCCACAACTTCATATGTTACAATTCCTAACTAATCCTTCTGTTCGTACCAGCCTCACCAAGCAAGCAGAAATCGTCAATCTCCCCAGCATCCGCTGCTCGCGTGGCACAAGAGTGGACCGTCGCACTAAGTGCGGAGGATACCAATGGAGATGAATAACAACGTAGATACATAGTAGAAAACCCACCATCCCACCTTCTAAGAGATAAAAACACCCGAAAAATAAATCAAAACAAGAAACTTTTGTCCCCCTTTTAGACCAAGCAATGCTCAATAACACGTACTGATACGCGGGTAGCCCGCTCAACTTATTCGTACATTCAAGAAATATCAAATGAAGCCTTGTTGGAGTGAGTATTAGTACAAAAGTTTCAATTTCTCAATGCACTTCTTTTCTGACATTTAACTAATATTATTCTGCTCTCATCACCAGTGAAGTATGGCTTCAAAGTTCTTGTCCGTTCAACATCTCCATAAAGTTACGCACTCTCCAGCAATCAATTGCACGCGGTGGCTGGATGGATACTGACTGCTTAAATTTTGCGATCCGCAAAATGTTCTTGGATGACGTGGATCGGTTCGAGGGAACAAACTATTTGGGATGGAGACACTTCATAAACCTCGACTTTGCAGTAAGCCTTTCTCTACAACACGATCACTCATTCCATTATTTCATCCATGCTTAATTTGTAATGTGGCTGTAGAGCTATGCCTTGGCGGGGGGTGAATTCTGGGTTCCAGAGCACCAGCTAGGACACTTCATTGGAACACACATACGTTATGACGTTTCGCAAAGCCATCAGGTATCAACATATACTGTACTGTGCGCCACTTTTATATGCTATGAGCTATCTAATTTCATGGTCTCATTTTCCTTTCCAGATACTCATACCACTTCATCTAGTTAATCACTATGCGTTGTATGCATTCGACATGGAGAACAAGAAAATATCGATACTTGACTCGCTCAGTGCACTAGGCCCCTTCAACGAATCAAGAATATCTAGACATAACAAGACATGTCACACCATAGCATATCATCTCGCCGAGTGCATGAGGTTAGCTTTTCCTGGATGGGATGAGGACATACCTAGCTGGGGTATTGAGGTCGTAGAGAACATACCAGAACAACAAAACTCGTAAGTTCCCTTTGATTCAGTTGGTTTTTTGAGTCGCCATCGCCAATTAATATAACATTCACGAACTACCAGGGATGATTGCGGTTTTCTTGTATTGAACTTCATGCGCAACTGGAATGGCCTCCGTCTAATTAATTTCATAAGCAAGGTAACTATTTTCCTCAGTACTTACACAAACATGGCAACTATTACTGGCACAACAAGCTCAACCTCTTCATCATCAACTTATAATGCAGGATTCTAACGACCTAAGGTGCACTTTTCTACTGGACTTGCTGACGTTCAAGACAAATGAAGCTTCTCTTCCAGATTGGGTTAAACTCCAGCTCAGCCAGCTTAGGGATTAGACTAGTAGACAACATTATCCGCAAACATTTCCCTATAGATTTATTCATTCGTAGCCAGCCACACTGTACTTTGCTTAACTATGTCATTGTATTTGCATATTCTCCTTACTTTCAGAAATGAATAACAATCTCTATCATCTTACTTTATTCTCTGTGTTTTTCACTATATATACCATTTTATTCAACAGTAACATACTTCCCGATCCTTGATAACAAACGACATACTACAAGTTTCTAAAAACATTACATACTCCAGTCCAGACAGTATATACCATTTCACTTCATCATACCCATTTCTATCAATGGAAACATACTTCAAAATTTACGGCTCACTACTATGTACACGTACCACAAAACCATTTACGACCAAAGAAAAATTGCACGATTAGACTAGTAGACAACATTATCCGCAAACATTTCCCTATAGATTTTCTTCATTCGTAGCCAGCCACACTGTACTTTGCTTAACTATGTCATTGTATTTGCATATTCTCCTTACTTTCAGAAATGAATATCAATCTCTATCATCTTACTTTATTCTCTGTGTTTTTCACTATATATACCATTTTATTCAACAGTAACATACTTCCCGATCCTTGATAACAAACGACATACTACAAGTTTCTAAAAAAAGTACATACTCCAGTCTAGACAGTATATACCATTTCACTTCATCATACCGATTTCTATCAATGGAAACATACTTCAAAATTTACGGCTCACTACTGTCTACACGTACCACAAAACCATTTACGACCAAAGAAAAATTGCACGAACATCCATTTGCACAAATTGTGCCGACTACATATAGAAATACTCATAACCAGTACCATTAATGTATGAAAAACTGTTCTCGCAAACTCCTGCAGTAACAGTGCAAACCAATGAAGGCTAGAATAAAGACATGTTCCAGAATCCGCAACACATGGTCCTTACAACCTATTTAGTCACAACTATAACAAAAAAAATAAAACCCACTAAACGCAACTATTCCTTGTAAACATACTTCCTCTTGTACGTGGATGGCTTCCCACATGTCGTCTTATTATGTCCCGGGTCACCACATTCTCCACAATACCTAATGATGTCAGACTCTTTCTTCCCAGAAGCATCTCCACCTTGCTTTGTGCTATCACTGTTGCCACCCACTTTCTTACCACTCTTCTTTGTACTAGCTACTTCCCCACCAGTTTTCCATCTTGTAGTTTTTGGCCTGCCTCTTGGACGATTCTTAACAGGTGTCAAAATATCTTTCATACTCACCCCTTCCTCGAATGGGCCTTCACGGACTTCATGGACATGGGGAGTACTATCTCCTTCTCCTGGCGTTCTATCACCATCAGCTGTTGTACGATCATGCGTCTGATTATGTACCTCACCCTCAACTTCTGCCCCTTCCATAATAGCCTGCTCTTTCTCCAGACAGACCTTTCTCAGTTTTTCCACCAATTGAGATAGGTCTTCCATGGCCACCTTGTAAGCCTTCATGTATTTGTTACCAAGACGATTTACCTCCTCTGATGTCGTATGGAGCACCAGATGCCTGTACGTCTGAGAAGCAGCGGCATCAACATCATCTTTGTAACCCTCCAGGAATGAAGGCACACGGTCTCTAGCATCCTTCGTCCATCGCTTCAAGACATACTGCTCTGGGATCTCAGCGCAACCATCATGTATCAGGACCTACAAAAACAACGACAAATCATTATATGATTACATACTCAGTGTGTCCTCAATTTACCTCACAATATCATTACAGTGACATTTATCGACGACACTATGGTAAGCATATGGTTATGGTGATAAGGTACTTACACTAAGCACATGACAACACAGTATACCCTTGTGCT
>NC_041389.1:37985434-38039565 GCF_002162155.2 Triticum dicoccoides
GGGGGGGGGGGCTTTAGTGCCCACACTTTAGTGCCGGTTATGGAACCGGCACTAAAGGGCCTTACGAACCGGTGCTATTGCCCGGTTCTGCACTAGTGAGGGGTCCCCGGGGCGGTCCGGGGACACCCTATCTGCCGCCTCGCCCGTATCTCCTACAATCTAGCCACTCGCCGCCGCTTGAGGAAGCCGGTGGGTGAAGCCCCGCGTGGCAGTCAAGGGTCAGCGGGTCCTCGCCCCCTGTGTTTTCTCGCGGTGGGAGGCCGGTGGGAGGCCTCCGGCCTGTGCGCATCTATCGATCCTGGACAGCAGGCACAGATGGCAGAGCACAGATGCCGGGGCAGTGCCCTCGGGATTCTGGATGGTGGCTGGTGGTCGTGGATGTGCGGGCAGCCAGCGCGCCTGGCGGTGGTGCCGCCGGCGTGGTGGCTAAATTCCTCACGCCGGTGGGTATTTGGAGCAGTGTTGGTTGCGGCTTGCGGCGGGTCTGGGGGTGGTTGGCTCGTCAGCGCGACGGGAGGTCGAGCACGGCCGACCAGGTGGCGGCGCGCGAGGGATTCAGGCCCTTGTGCCCAAATCTGAAGGTCGCGGCGGCAGTTACCGTTGTATGGGCGATGACAGCGGCCGGCGCGGCGGTGGGTGCTCGCTACTAGAATTCGGATTCGGGGCGGCGACCCCTCTTCTGGAAGGCGGCGACCTTGATGGTCGTGTGGACGACTCCGTGACTAGATCTCGGGGTGGTGATTGCCAAGGCTGGTGGCGGTATGGGACGTCCCCTCCATCAACAGATCGGATGCGATGCGGCTCGGCAGGTGACACATGCACCCCAAGCCTCCTGTGTCGCTCGTGGGGCCACTCCAGAGGCACCCCAGCTGCCACCAAAAAAGCAGGCGTCGGAACCCTCGCCGCAGCCGGAGGAGGCCGTCCAACCAGGGGCGGATCCACATAGGGTCTTGGGTGTACAGATGTACACCCAAATTTTTCTACAAATTTTTCCGTATATAGAGTATAAAGTGGACACATGTATCACTTGTGTTATTTTTGGAACTGCATAAGTAGTATTTCTTCCTCCAAAGCGAGCTCAAACCTCAAACTAGTAAAAGTCATCAGGCTGGTCATCTCTCTGCATCCCAGGTAGCCCATTAGGCAGTACTCATCGATACACTCTAATTCCTGGTCCATTCCGTGACTCAATAGGTCAAAGCGACCTATACACAGTAGTGGGCACAAGAGTATAGGAGTAGTGCACCATGGCTGAAGCAATCGGGACCTCGAGAAAAGCGCTGCCGCCAATCGGGATGGTACAAGAACCCAACGCAGCTGGGAGCATGGATAAGCCGGGCAGGATGCATGGCGTCCAAACGCAGTGAAAACAACTGTTTGGAGAAAAAAAAATTACTTCTCTGCTAGGACAAAAAAAATTGAACGCCCGAAGTTGAATTCCTGGATCCGCCACTGCGTCCAATGGTGGACGGTGGCGGCGGGGTGCTATCTCGTCCCTCCTCTCCCTCCCTCAAACAACGTTCAGATCCAATGGCAAGTGTCTCCTCGTGATTGGTTAATTCCTCTCCCTCCCTCAAAGAACGTTCATATCCAATGGCAAGTCTCTCCTCGTGACTGGTTAATTAACCAACGGCGGCCGACAATCTCGGATTGGTGTTTGCCGGCCATGAGAGACTGACTTAATCCCTCATAGTCATATGCACGTGAGGGTTGTGCTGGCAGATTGGTCCATCTCGCGCTGGTGGCCAGCGGCATCTGCTAGATCTAGCAAAGGGCTTGGAGGGGCATTTGCCTTGCCAAGCCCACCTGCTGTGGCGGCCTCGCCGTGAATTGCGGTGACCATCAAAATATCTTTGTTTGGGTTCTTCCTTTCAGATTCAGTGGCTGACTACGGCGGTGGAATGCAAACCATAGACAACGTTCTGACACAGAGGGATGGTTGTGCAGCAATGATGGTCACACATCGCCCATAGCTACTGAAATTATGGAAAAGAGTTGGCGACAACACGTGATTGATTAGCGTCGATGGCGGTGCTACTCGAGCACCCGGTCTCGAGCTCCGGAATGAAAGCCTAGGTCTGGCCTGAGTTGGTTTTACCTAGAAATGGTGATGTTTTTATGTTGTTACCTTATTGAAGGCATTCTTCGGATATGCTCGGACTCATTTTTCAGGGTGAAAATCTAGATTCTGGCCTTGGTGGTTGAATCCGATGACGATGGCGCATGAGCGTCGCTCTATTCCTGAAGGCGTTCCTGTTGAAGAACCTCATCGTCCGCATGAGATTGCTAGTGTGGATATGGTCATTGTTGTAGTTTGTTGATCGCGGATCTAATCACTTTGGGTTTTTCTTTCTTCTTCACCTACACATAGCTTTGGTCTTATGTGACTTTGCTATTGCTGGCGTGATTTTTGTGTGTGTGCGTCAGTGTTGGTTGTATGCATCCTAGTTGTGCAAAGGCCAGGTGTGTGTTCATTGTGTCTGTATTCTCTTGATGCTTCACTTTGAGCGAATAAATTCACCCTTTGTCGAAAAAAGGTGACACATGCGTCTCTTCCGGAGACGCGAGCAATTCATGTCACTGACAAAGTGAAGCCGCCCGCGGATGCTATGGGCGACGTCTCATGCGGAGGCGTCAAGTCATGCCTAATATGGTGTCATGTTTAGACTGTTGCTGCTTGATCGAAGGTGGTGTAATAGTGGCGAGAGGCAAGCGGTATGGGACGTCTTGTCTTCCAGTGTCTTCTACAGAGGTATCTGGTTATCAAGCGGTCGGTAGCTGGATAAGAGATGATGGTAGAGACGTTTTCAATGACAAGTTTATGCACTCCGATCGAAACACAAAATCTCCGATCAGGCTATGTCAGCGTGCGCATGTGTCGTCTCCTTGCTGAAGGTGGTGGATTGAAGCTTGGCTTTGGGGATGAGAATCCGGAGTTCAACCTTGGGTTAGACTCGTCATCATCGACGCACGTACGACGAATCCTTCTTCCAGGCGTAGCATAGGAGTTGTATTTTTTGTCTTGTATCATAGGGTTAGTGTATCTGGTGGAGTTACTGTCACAAGGTATGCCGCCTTGAGTTTTCTATTTGCTTTATTTTCGAGTTGATATTGTTCAGCTGGTGGATTTTGCATTATTAATAATATAAGAATGTGTGCTTTGCTCGCTGCAGAGGCCAGGGGTTATCCTCCTTTTCGAAGAAAAAAAGTTCTCGAGGGCTTTGCACCTCCATTGGCCATGGTTGGCTTGGTGCGACGCGGATCGTTCTTGGGTGGGCTTGAGAAACCGTTGTGACGAGGGCGGCATGAACCTCTTCTATTAGCTGACTACTATTACGGTGGTCAATGGGAAAACTGTAAAAAAAATTGGCTCCTTATACGTTCCAGACGTATTTATTTACAATGTTTTCTTGTTTCATGAATATTTATATCATAATTATATAGTTTTTTTTACATATTTTAATTATTTTTCTGTAGTAACCACTTAATGTAGTGCCAAGAGCTAGTTGTTGTTTTTGGACTTTTCAGAAAATTTCAAGGAAAACTATCAACAAAAAAATATGTCTAGAAGTTTCAAGTCAGGGGTTAAGAGGGAAGGTAAAGAGTGTGATCTCTCAACACACATTCTTGCGTGGTTAAGATAATCCAAGGGGTGGAGTAGTGTCATGAATACTATTCATGAACAAATCGGAGCGCGCGAGAGACGGCCCCTTCTCCCCCTCGCGTTGCCCCCGCGGGCGGCCGAGCGGGGCAACCCTAGCCGCCGGCCTCCCTTTTCCCCCTCCCATCTCCCTCCCCCGCCGCCGGCAGCTAGCGCCGCTGGGCAAAGCCCTGGTGGCGTCGGCGGCGCCGGGAAGCTTTCCCCCACTTTGCTCAGCCTGGGTTGGCGCGGGACAATCTGGCCGGGCGGGGGCGCCGTGCTCGCGAGGGGCCGGCGGCGCGACAGCAGTTGCGGGTGGTGGCGGCGTGCGCGGCGACGCGGGCGGCAGGGCCAAGCGCGCGTGCAGGCTGTGCGGCGGCTTCGCGCGGCGGCTCTCTGGCGGTTGCGGGCGTCGTCGGGTCGCCCGATCTGGCGGCCTGGCGGGCGTCGTGGCGGCCCGGTCAAGGGAGCTACGAGGAGCGGCAACTCGTTCTTCAGGCGAGCGGCATGGTGGGCGGCGGACTTGGGTCGGCAGCCTGGATCTGGGGCAGATCTGGCAGGGCGGTGCGGGCCCGGCGAGGTGGTGTTGTTTGGGTTCCCTTGGTCGGCAGTGGGGCTGCCTGCTGCTCTTTAGCAGTGGTGGTCCGTGCTTCAGGAGGTTGGTGCTAGCGATTTGTCTCTCCGGCTTGTCATGACGGTGTGGATCTGGTATGCAGTGGTGGAAGTCGTACGATATTGCGCGGGTGTAGGGAGCCGACTTGATCCGCACGGGTGCAAGCTTATGCGTTAGTGCTATTCTTCCTTGTTGCGCTGTGGTGGCGTCGATCCGAGGTTGCTCGTCGAGCATCGCCGTGCCATCGTACAAATCAGCACCATTGACCACGGACATGGCGTCGTTCGAGTGTGCTCACGGTGGCCGTCAGTAGTCACTGGGTTGTCTCCCATGGTCCACGGGGACCGGATGGGGATACAGGCGTGGGCGCTTCCTACTGTGGAGGTGCCGACCCAAACCCGATGGCTGATGTCGGGCTAGGAGTGAAAGGTGGTCCCTTTCACTATTACTGCTATGGTCGGGTGCTCGTGACGGAGATGGTCGGCGGTTCCTAGGGGCATGGATGCCGGGGCGGTGGCCCTGGACGGCGGGCCTCACGGTTGGCTTTCTGGCAGGCTTCGTTGTGGCGGTGGTGGCTCCATCTTTAGGTCGTGAGGGCGACTAGGGATGTAGTGGCGGGAGGCCCAGGACTGCTCTGGCAGTGCCCAGATCTGGGGCGGGTGAAAGATCATGGATGTCGCCTAGAGGGGGGGTGAATAGGTGTTTTAAAATAATTACGGTTTAGGCTTGAACAAATGCGGAATAAACCTAGCGGTTAATTTGTCAAGCACAAAACCTAAAACAACTAGGCTCACCTATGTGCACCAACAACTTATGCTAAGCAATATAAGCAACTATGTGATAGCAAGATATATGACAAAGAACAATATGGCTATCACAAAGTAAAGTGCATAAGTAAAGGGCTCGGGTAAGAGATAACCGAGGCATGCGGAGACGATGATGTATCCCGAAGTTCACACCCTTGCGGATGCTAATATCCGTTTGAAGCGGTGTGGAGGCACAATTCTCCCCAAGAAGCCACTAGGGCTACCGTAATCTCCTCACGCCCTCGCACAATGCAAGATGCCATGATTCCACTAAGGGATCCTTGAGGGCGGTCACCGAACTCGTACAAATGGCAACCCTTGGGGGCGGTCACCAGACCCGTACACTTTGGCAACCCTTGGGGGCGGTCACCAGTACCCGTCAAATTGCTCGGGGCGGTCTCCACAACCTAATTGGAGACCCCGACGCTTTCCCGGAGCTTTACACCACAATGATTGAGCTCCGAACACCACCAACCGTCTAGGGCGTCCAAGCACCCAAGAGGAACAAGCTCAAGGGCACCAAGCACCCAAGAGTAATAAGCTTCTCAACTTGTAACTTCCATGTATCACGTGAAGAACTCAAACCGATGCACCAAATGCAATGGCAAGGGCACATGGAGTGCCCAAGTCCTTCTCTCCCAAATCCCACCAAAGCAACTAATGCTAGGGAGGAAAATGAGAGGAAGAACGAAAGAAGAACACGAAGAACTCCAAGATCTAGATTCAAGGGGTTCCCCTCACTTAGAGGTGAAAGTGATTGGTGGAAACGTGGATCTAGATCTCCTCTCTCTTTTCCCTCAAGAACTAGCAAGAATCATTGGAGGGATTGAGAGTTAGCAAGCTCGAAGAAGGTCAACAATGGGGGAAGAACACAAGCTCAAAGGATTATGTTCATTGGGGAAGAAGACCCCCTTTTATAGGACCTCCCGAATCCAACCGTTATGTGCTCAGGTCGTGCACAAGCGGTACTACCTCTTGGAGGAGCGGTACTACCGCTTAGCACGGTCAGAACAGCCCAACAAGAGAGAAAACACGAGTTTTTGGTCTGGAGCGGTACTACCGCTTAGGAGCCCCGGTAGTACTGCTCTGGAGCGGTACTACCGCTCAGGAGCCGCGGTAGTACCGCTCTGGAGCGGTAGTAAAAAATCACATCCACTCTAGTCGCGGTAGTACCGCTGCAGCTTTTACCAAAACAGCCACAACTTTTGCAAACGGACTCTGAATTCAACGAAACCAAGTTTGTTGGAACGCTAACGACATGGGCTAACACAATATTGATAGAAATATCAAGAATAAGCAAATGAGAAAAGTCCCATAAGAAAATGGTGAGAAACCTTCATCGGATAAGACCGGTAAAACCTCCAACACCGAAAACATCATAGAAGACGCATGCGAACTTCGTTTTCGATGAACTTAAGCTTGTCATCAAGATGACCATAAGCTCTAAGACTCACAAAGATAACCAAACAAGAACCAAGAAACATGATGCAAGTATGCAATGGTTTGACTTCTCTACTAACCATACGATCAAGCTACCAACTTGAGAGCCCCCCTTGATAGTATGGCAAACAATCCTATAAATCGGTCTCCCAACTACCACCACAAGACCGGTAAAATAGAATACCTATCAAGGGAAAACCTTTGCCTTGCACATGGTCCACTTGAGCTAGATGAAGACGATCTTGACTCCCTCAAGTTGGACCACCTTTCTTGATTGCGTTGGCTTGATGAAGAATAGATGATTGCTCCCCCATAGTTCACTATGGGTGAGCCACTCTTCAACACATCTTCACGAGTCCATCGACACCACAATGGATGGCAAGATTCAAGCACTTGATCTCTTCGTGATGCTCCACTTGAACTTGCACACGACAATCTTGATGACGATGACCACTTGATGTCATCCTTTCCATGGGTTGTATGATATCTTCCTCTTGACGCAAGCCCATGGATACGTACCTAACCCCACATACAAATCTCACATAGACCATGGGTTAGTACATAAAGTGCAATGGACAATTCTTACCATACCATGGGATCACTTGATCCCTCTCGGTATATCTACTACGCTTTATGAGTTGATCAACTTGATTCACTCTTGACTTAGTCTTGATCAACCTTGAATCTTTGCAACTCTCTTCATTTGGATGATGTGAATGATCACACAACCTTATTCTTCAAGACATGCTTGCAATAAGCTCAACACTCACATGACCAATCTTTGGATAATTCCTTAATAGCACCTTGGTCAACTCATAAACTCCTTGAAACCAACATATGGACTTCAAGAAAAGCCTATGGACAAATCCTTCAAATATAACTCAAGACAATCATTAGTCCATAGAGATTGTCATCAATTACCAAAACCAAACATGGGGGCACCGCATGTTCTTTCAGCGGGCAAGCTTGACCCTCGTTGTGATAGTCGCCAGGTCTCCTTGTGGTAGTGCAGGCGAGTGACCGAGTGAAAGCTCCGCGCTTCTGGTGCCGACGACGACGACACTTTGGGTGCCGCTTGCTTCTTGAAGACGGCGTCGTGGATCCCGTACATGTGCCAGGGCTCACGGTGAGAACCGTTATCTGTTCTCAGACTTGGCAGTGGCGACGCTTCACGCCGTAACCCTCCTGGGGGCGTTGTCTCTGAGCTCAAGGGTCCCTATCCAAGCCTCGGTGAGGTGTTAGGCTTGTTCTAGGTTATGTTTTATCTGTGATTCTATCATATAAGGGGGCCTCCCCACCATATTGTATCGTTCGGTCATGTACTCTGGTCTATTGCTTTATTTATAAAGCGGGGCGAAAGCCTATTTCGAGATGTTAATGTACTAGCAACACATGTTACCTAAGTAAAAGAGAAAAGTTTACTAATGAGTATCTGTTGGAGTTCTTTTTGCCATGCTGGTTTATAGAGGACATGGCCACTGCCCCGTGATCGAGAAGAGGAGAGCCTCAGATAGTATGTTACAATGGTAATCCAAATACTATTATACATTATGTCGAAAAGAGTAGTGAATATGTGTGTGTGGGGGGGTCTTAGTTAGTAGAGAAGTGTATAGGACAGACCAATAGCATGTATTGCCTATCTCCAGCCGATAAATATCCTAGATGTTGTCCCGGCCAGATCCGTCGTGGTTTGGCTTTGGCCGGCTAGCAACACGTGATGGAGCCGGGATGGGGCGGGGTCCTCTACCAACTTTCCGACAATGTCGTACATCTACATGGCGAGGGTGCGCTCGGATCTAGTCAGTGGCGCTACTTCCCATGAAAACCAGGCTGACACTACAAGAAATATGTCAACTTGTGGCCACCACTATTGGTCACTGAAAGGTCATGGTTTTTCATTTGCGACCTTTTTGTGACCAAAAAGAGAAGGTCAAAAGCTGGCGGTCGTAAACTGACTATAGCGACCTTTCTTCTGGAATGGTCGAAGACGTTTATGACCAAAATATGTCCACTGCAGCGTTTTGGTTACTAGCAACCTCCCCAGGCCACATAGGCATCCAGCATGGCAAGCTGATGTGGCACAAGATTCAGCCCGGTCCAATTCGGTTTTCTACATGGGCCTAGCCCAACAATTGGGCCTTTATAATATTTATTTTTCCTATTAATTTTTGCTAGCTACATGGGCCTGGCCCAACAATTCAGCCTTCTTATTTCATTCCATTTCGCAGTCCATTTCATTAAGCCTTTTTTACAGGTTTTTCATAAATGCTGAATATTCCAGTCCACTATTGTTTGGGCCATAGCCTTTCTAGAGCCCAAATACTCTTCGATCCAGTAGAACATTCATCTTTTTCATTCACATATTTCATTTTACACATTTCAAATGCAAACAATCAATAATTCTCTCAATGGTGCACATCAATGATCCAGTAGATACATGTGTGCACGATACATGTGTGCACATACATGTGTGCACGATCCACAAACTGTACATGTGTGCACGATCAAATCCACAAACTCACAATAGCACATACATGCATGCACGATCCAACAACTGTACATATACAATAAAAAACAAATACACATGCACCATCAACTAAAACTATGGCACATCTCGAGTCTTCTTCTGATCTTCTGTTAGAGCAACAGCAACCTCGACGACATTAGGTCTTGATCTACATAAATTATTAGTGAGATACAGTGGGAGTTAAATCATTGCCAATAAAATATATCCATTCAAGAGAATACAAATTATACATAAATGCCCAAATGCCTCAGTTCAGCAAGCACTAAGCATGGCATAGCAAAACTTCCAAAACTTGACTGCAGCACATTAACATATGAAGCATAATGATAAAACAGAACAATGGATTTACTGTGTCTATATTTTGGTGACTCATGTGTACATATTCTGATAACCATTACCATCTAGCCAAGAACAACATGGACATGATAACAGTTACCTACCAAGACATAGAAAGTCATTCACTACAAACAATAAACAGAAAATACAGCAGAGAGAGTGTCTCT
Organism: Triticum dicoccoides; assembly: GCF_002162155.2. Classification (NCBI taxonomy): domain Eukaryota; kingdom Viridiplantae; phylum Streptophyta; class Magnoliopsida; order Poales; family Poaceae; genus Triticum; species Triticum dicoccoides. The sequence continues at coordinate 37,994,964 of NC_041389.1, forward strand.
CTCACCAGATGTGGTGGTGGCTGCTGGAATTACAGAGTTCAATACAGACAAGGTAGCTTAATAGAAGATAAGATAAAAAATAAGCCATATATTTTCTGCTAGCAAACAATAGGTTGAAACCATGTCATGGCTGCGAATACAGGAACTAAGTTATAATGACACTGGTCCCTTTAATGTTTTACTTTATCTGTCCATCAAGACTGAAAGTTCAAGAGAACTACTTGGATGTTATAACAGTTTCAACGCATTTAAATAACAGTGTAACAAAAGCCAGCCATGCCTCGACGATCGTGGTATCAAAGACCACATAGGCAAAGAAAGGGGAGGGACCAAAGAACTCACCTAAACCACTCATGCCGCATCCAGCACCGCTGGCACCACCTATTCATGCTCAAATAGAGTAGTATGTCATGGGACAGTGACTTATCAGTAATAGCATTTCAGGAAAATAGGAGGTTTACATAATAGTATGTAATGGGACAGCGACCTATCAATCACATAACACAGTCCAATAGAAACATCTCTATTTGTCCCTAAACTAAACCCTATGGAGTGAGTACTCCATGAAGGGTCACCAGCAGCAAGATAGCACTACTCTTCTAGTACTCCAGCAAGAAGAATAAAGTATATGATCATAGGCAAGGCAGACTTGGTGCTAACAAAATACAGGAGCAGGGAGTAGCACAGTAATTAACAAAGAAATGAACAACATATAAAATACTCCTACTAGTGTAGTAGTTAAGATGATGAGACAAAGGATAGCAGCATGCAGAGTTCCTGATGCACTGGTGTGGCCCAACTCGGCTGCACCACACCGAGGTACTGTTGTGCCATCGAGCTCGACCATGTGCAGGGCTTCATCGTCGCCGTGGAGGTCCCGGTGGTCGTCCTAGTCCATGGAGTGTGAGCCTTATTATTTCATTTCAAAGAAAGCGTTAAACACAAATGGCATGTATATGGATCACTGTGGAGAAGCAAACTTCGCTAATAAATATCTCAAGAACCTGGCTAGTTCATATATCTCATGAATCGAGAACTATGATATGGGTTCCAGGTTTCAGTAAAATAAGGTAATATTGACTAGAAATTATTTGAGAATGAAACTATGAGTGGCGGTGTTCCAGGTTTTGTTTCTGTATAAACGCAAGCAAGGAAAGGACCGCACGCACGGTTGACCAAAACTGCTCATCAGTGTCGGTGCGAAACGCTCAACAAGTAGAGCGCAATCGACGACAAACACGCGACTGCAAACGTCTTCCCGTCAACATGATCAGAGTGCAATTCAAACACACAGCAGGTAACATAAGATGCACTTTGGTTTTACCCAACAGTTTCAGGCAGCATATTTAGCACATCAGGAATACACCACATGAACTGCATGCTCAGGTACTGACATAACAGAATCACGACGGTGAATCCGTAACAAGTTAATGCATGAATACATTTTCGCACAACTAGAATACATCTCATGAACACGAAATCCAATAAGCTATTAGACAAGAGTAGCTTTAATTCAGTACATGCAATGCCCACCAAAATCCCAACAGAAGCACTAACGAAATCCAATAGAACATGAATAAACTATAAACTAAACTAATCTAGGTATACTTGTCCAACAATCCCACCAGCATAATTCTCACAAAATCCAACGGTGCTAACCAGCAACACTGCTAAGCCTGCTAAATTCCATACTAGCGCAGTCCAAAAGCATAGCACGCATGAAACAACAGGGCATTAACAATTCGATCTAAACCAAAGCACATAGCAGAGAGCTCGAGAAGCGAATCTCACGGTGCTGCCAGAAGTTGTCGGTGATGAGCTCCGGGTTGCCGATGCTGTCGCCAAGGATGGCGCGCATCTCCTCGTCGTCCCTGCAGGCGCTCTCCAGGACCCTAAACCACCACCACAACAACTAGTGAGCTAGTTAGTTAACTGAGCAGAGGGTTCATACATTCATTTCAACACACACACACAGTGCATAAATACACAGTACATACATACAGTAGCAAAGCAGAGGGATTCAGGAAGGAGACAACGGGGGGAGAAGGCCGACGGACCTAGCCCAGTCGGGGTAGGTGTGCTCGCGGTCGTACTCGCGGCGACGATGCTCCTCCCGCACCCTGGCCAGCCGCCGGTCCCTGGCCGACGACTCGGACACCGCCGACGCCGAACCGTCGCCCCTCCCGCCGGCGCCATCAGTCGGATCTGGATGGGGATGGCCGTGTGGCTGTGGTGTAGCGAGCAGAGGTGGCGGCGGTGATGGGGAAAAGGGAGCGGGAGCGGCAGCGGAGAAGGGGGATCCAACGGGTTGCGGCGCAGGTTGAGGTACGGTTGTAGGGTTAGGGAAGGGAGGTGGCTTGGGGTGGCGATGCGGTGGGGAAGGGATCCTGCAAACCCTAGGTCGCATGCTGTCGTGGTCCGGCCAGCTCGACGGAGCGGCGCGCATCGAAGCACGCGCGCGCCGGCGAGCCAGCCGGCCGCGACGCCGAGGCTGCAGGGCGCTGGATCTGCTGCGGGAGGTGGAGGGAGGGAGCGGAAGATGGGGAACGATGGGCGGCGCGTGGATCTGGCGTCGTCAGGCTCGGATGAATGGGCGGCGCGAGGGAGGGAGGGACGGTGGTGGTGGCGGCGCGAGGGAAGGGGAGGTGGCGGCGGCGATCTGGAAGGGGAGGAGGAGAGCTCTCTCTCTCTCTCTCTGCATCCAGCACATCGGGTGGGTGGGTGGGACACAGCGGGTGGGTGTGGGACTGTGGGTGGGTGGGTGGATGGAAAGATGGATGGCTGTGGGATGAAAAGATGGATGGATGGATCTGTGCCATGTCATCGATCCATGGCACACATGTTTCCACCAATGATGATTAAGCTTATGCAATTGTTTTTTTTTCTCTTACATATTTTCTCACCCATGTAAATAACCTATCCAATATTTGCTGCAAAAGGGCACCACTTCATTTTAAAAAATATTATACAATATTGACAAACTCGGGGAGGATTCGTTGCAACTCCGGTGACCCTCGATGATGATACATCACAACACTCGCGGCCTGACAATGCTTCATTGCAACTCCGTCGGTCCCGACAATGTTGGATCACAGCACCTGCGGTCCGCGGCGATGCTATGTTGCATCACCGATGACTATTTGCAGCACCACCTTCTGCTGCAACCCCCGACAACCTTGCGACACCATCCTCGTGTACATGACCGGTGGACACCACCCGGCAGCCTGCGGTGCCACGCATCACTACCCCATACCAAGAGCTTCGACACCCCTCGCATCAACAAATTGTCACCACCGTCGTCGAACATCAGCCATCACAGAAATGCCCAAATGTTATGATAGATCAATGGATTTCAAGCCAAATGATCAATCTTATGGCCACATTCATGGCATAGTTTGTTCAAGTGACGTCATATCGTGCATAAGGGTGCATCTTGTAATTCCAAATAATGTTGCCTGAGGGAGTTTTCATTTTCTTTGCACGGAAATTTCATTTCCCATTTTTGAGTGCCCGAAATGAGATTTTTTTGTGAAGGACCTACCATATATTTGTTGCAAAATTGGACCAAATCATTTTTATAAAATACTAGGCCATATTTAATGCATAATTGACCAAATGGTTGGGTGTCAAAATATTTGATCCACCTCTAGTGAAAAAGACAAATTCCCGCTGATTCAATTGGAAGCGGGTCAAATTTGAACTGTAGCTACCTCGTAGTTTGCTCTTTATTTTTTCCAAAAATCATTTCTAGGTACATAAGTATCTATTTAATTAGAGAAACACCAAAAAAATTCCAAGATTCAACCACTAGCTAGGAACGGTCAAGCCCAGCGTTTTGACCACATTTTGAAACGGGCATAAAAAATTCAAAAAAAACAAAAAAAATGGAAAACCTCCGCATTGAGTCATTATATGTGATCAAGTTTTCAGGAAAAATAATAAAATTGTAATACGAAAATTATTTTAAAAAAGTGTTCTCAGAAATGAGCTATCATGCGTGAAGATTCATGGCTTTCAAGCCAAATGATCAATCTTATGGCCATATTCATGGCATAGTTTGTTCAAATGATCTCATATCGTGCACAAGGGTTCATCTTGGAATTCCAAACAATGTTGCCTAAGGAAGTTTTCATTTTCTTTGGACGAAAAGTTCATTTTCCATTTTTTTCAAGTGCCCAAAATGAGTTTTTTTTTTGTGAAGGACCTACCATATATTTGTTGCAAAATTGGACCAAATCATTTTTATAAAATACTAGGCCATATATAATGCACAATTGACCAAATGGTTGGGTGTGAAAATATTTGAGCCACCTCTGGTGAAAAAGACAAATTCCCGCTGATTTAGCTGGAAGCGGGTCAAATTTGAACTGCAGCTGCCTCATAGTTTGCTATTTATTTTTTACAAAAATCATTTCTAGGTACATAAGTATCTATTTCATCAGATAAACATCAAAAGTTTTCCAAGATTCAACCACTAGCTAGGAACGGTCAAGCCTGCCATTTTGACCGCATTTTGAAACGGGCATAAAAAATTCAAAAAAAAACAGAAAATTGGAAAACCTTCGCATTGTGTTATTATATGTGACCAAGTTTCCAGGAAAAATAATAAACTTGTAATTCAGAAATTATTTTTAAAAAGTGTTCTCAAAAATGAGCTATCATGCGTGAAGATTCATGGCTTTCAAGCCAAATAATCAATCTTATGGCCACATTCTTGGCATAGTTTGTTCATATGATCTCATATTGTGCACAAGGGTGCATCTTGGAATTCCAAACAATGTTGCCTAAGGGAGTTTTCACTTTCATTGCACAAAGGAGCCATTTTCCATTTTTCGAGTGCCCGAAATGAGGTTTTTTTGTGAAGGACCTACCAAATAATTATTGCAAAATTGGACCAAATCATTTTTCTAAAATACTAGGCCATATTTAATGCACAATTGACCAAATGGTTGGGTGTCAAAAGTTTTGATCCACCTCTCGTGAAAAAAACAAATTCCCATCGATTCAGATGGAAGCGGGTCAAATTTGAACTGTAGCTACCTCGTAGTTTGCTCTTTATTTTTTCCAAAAATAATTTCTAGGTAAATAAGTAACTATTTCATCAGAGAAACACCAAAAAAAATTACAAGATTCAACCACTAGCTAGGAACGGTCATTTTCCCGCCGTTTTGACCGCATTTTGAAACGGGCATAAAAAATTCAAAAAAAATCAACAAATTGGAAAACCTTCCATTGTGTCATTATATGTGAGCAAGTTTCCAGGAAAAATAATAAACTTGTAATACAGTAATTATTTTAAAAAAGTGTTCTCAGAAATGAGCTATCAAGTGTGAAGATTCATGGCTTTCAAGCCATATGATCAATCTTATCGCCACATTCATGGCATAGTTTGTTCAAATGATCTCATATTTTGCACAAGGGTGCATATTGGAATGGCAAACAATGTTGCCTAAGGAAGTTTTCATTTTCTTTGGACGAAAAAACCATTTTCCATTTCCTGAGTGCCTGAAATGAGTTTTTTTTTGTGAAGGACCTACCATATATTTGTTGCAAAATTGGACCCAATCAATTTTATAAAATACTAGGCCATATTTAATGCACAATTGACAAAATGGTTGGGTGTCAAAAAAATTTATCCACCTCTGGTGAAAAAGACAAATTCCCGTCGGTTCAGTTGGAAGCGGGTCAAATTTGAATTGTAGCTGCCTCATAGTTTGCTCTTTATTTTTTCCAAAAATCATTTCTAGGTAAATAAGTATCTATTTAATCAGAAATACATGGTTTGATGGCGAGACGTCGAGGTTTGTACGATGGCCGAGGGCCCCAACTCTAGAGCACGTAGGCTCGCATGCCCGCCGCGTGGTCACCGCGTGACCGTGGCGTTGCCATGTGTTCTGGGAGGCCTAGGCATGTCTAGTGGGTTGGGCACTCCCCAAGTAGGTTCTTGGAAGAAAATCACAACATAAGATTCTCACAAGGGGACCGATCGATGCTCAAACATGAATAAGCAGCCACGTGTTTGATTTACGGTACGGGAAATGCACATGGCTAATGGGTGTGAGTTTTGGCTGAGGATGATCAATTACTAAGAAGACCGTCTTCACAAATTTTCACCTCAAAAGGAGGAGCCTAGGTGGTACTTGCTTTACAAAGTACCACACTAGACATAAATATGAATGTCAAAGCTGGGCTGAAAATAATGAATGGATTGAGCTGGCATTTGGTGGAGGATGGTTATTTGGGCATAGGAAACCACTGTAGAAAATGGATACCATTTGGACATGCCAATGTGGTACTTCCTTCACAAAGCGCTGCTCTGAACAGAATAGGAAAATGAATATTTTCGAATTATTTCTGAACTAGGCAAGGAATGTTTTTGACATATTTGATGAATATATGATCCAAAATATTTATGATAATTTTTTGGGGAATTTTTGGAATAACAGAAATATAGGTTGGTTCACAACCTAGGGCAAAAACTGCCACATGGACATGACACATAGGCAAAACTGATGAGATGGCGCCTAGTCATCACAACCCACCACAATCTACAAGGCTATGACCATTTATATTGGTCATTAACAACTAGAAATAAGGCAGCGGACTAGCACTGTTTGCTTTGTGACCATTTCGTGTAAGGAAATTACGACCTTTCTAACCAAAATGGTCGCAATGGTTTAGGGTTTGGAGCCCCCCGAACATCTTTTGACCAATTGGTCTGAAATGGTCATAGATCTATGACCAATTCTTCCAGGGTCATTGACAGAAGGTCAATAGTTGACATATTTCTTGTAGTGTGACTTCGGTCATAGCGGACGATGACGACATCTCCAACGTCATTCCCCTGTTGAGGCATCGTTGTTGCAAGTTGCGTGAACACGGCCGGGATGTTTGGGAGGAAACACCAGATCTCGGTCTCCTGGACTGGACGATGACAACGCCTTCGGTGTCGTTCTCCCTCGTGGGGACATCGTTTTGGAGAAGGAGTTCGTGGAGGGGACAAGAGGAAGAGGGGTGTTACATCTATTGCTAGGCCGACGATGGGACTTGGCTGCATGGTGCAGCGGAGTGTCGCCTATGGGCACGTGTGGATGGACGCGCTCAGGATGGTAGCGCTGTGTGGCATTATGGTGACGTGAACGACAGGTGGGACTAGCAAGATCTAGGCAATGATGCCTCATGAAGATGGGACGGCGAAAGATGGCGGCGGCGAGCCCTAGAGCATGCGCATGTGGTGCGTGTTGTGGGGCACCTAGACTGGTTGGTACTCTTAGCTTGCTAGGTAGGCGACTTCTTGATGCCACCAGATTAGATGGTATCTGCTTATGCGGTCACTGCACATATTTATACTTGTTGGAGTAGCGACCTTGTTCGCTTCGAATGTGGCTTTGGGTGTATCTTTGTATCCATTTTTGTCTGGTGAATAAACTAATAAAGATGGTTTAATGAATCATTTTGATGCAAAGGTCGAGGGTAATACTCTTATTCGAATAAAAATATCATACATGTTGTACTAGATCCTAGTAACTAGATTTTATATATAATTTCGTGAAAAATATTTTATCCTAGAAACTTGCAGAAGCTCTTGTATAGACGGGACGAAACCAAGACTATTTCGGATGAGCATATCAAAACATCAAATCTTGTTTATGAGAAGTATAGTCGCAAGCATTTTCATGTTCATCGGTCATAAATATAAGTGGTGATATCTAGTACGGCCCATGCACATGTTATCACTTTAGTATTGAACCCACATTGCAAGATACATTTCTCCATGATTTGATTTATAATGTAGAAGCTTCTATAATTATATGTACCTAAAAATACACAAGAAAACCACTATTAAGATATTAATCAGACCTAAGAGATATACAATATGATTAATATTTTTTAAATATAAATCAACACACATGTATACACTAGAACTTATGTAATTATGAAAAATGATTCAAACATAATTGTTGTTATAAGAAATAGGTTAAATTTTAGTATTCCAGTAATTGCATTACAGTCATATAAAAATCTTAGATTATATTATTATATGGTAAACTATGACACATAGGCATATAAACTATTATAAAATAATTTTCAAAAATATAAAATTTTAGTATAAAAATGTTGATGCAACATTGTTGATCCACTTTTGTAGCGGTAATTCTTGTTAAGTCATCTCGATTATCATTTTTCAGTGTATTTACCGTGAGAAAATTGGAGTTTGAAGACCTTTCGCTTTGTTCGTTTCAAGCTTTAGATAGGACTATCATTCTGGCTCAGGCATGTCCCACCAAGATTTGCTTGCCTCGGACTCTGTGAATTGTTTTGATCTAGCTGAATGAATGAAATCCCTTCTTTACCTCAAACAAAGAGAAAATGGTTTGTGGGATGAATATTGCCTTTAATTTTGTTTACAGTGCAAATGCAAAGCATAAATCATTAGCTCTGTTGAGTGCTACCACGTCAAGGAAATCAGTATTTCAGAGTGCTAATTAGGCATACTCGGCTCCCACCGTCTCTTGCATCATGAGATGCTAATCGTTTAGTTCAGTTGACATAAGATTAGTGTTCTTGAGGCATCACCCTTGAAAAATAAATTAATTTAAAAAACTACATTTGATTTCTAAAGTGAAAACTACGATATCAATTAAATACCATCTACTATGCTCTCCAAGAAAGTTTGTTGTCACACACGTTAACACAGAAGTACTGCTTACCACATGCTGAAAAACAAAGATAAATTAAGACAAATTTTGTGTGCATACAAGACTTCTACTATCTTCTCTGCTTCTAATATTTCCTGACTCATACGTATCAAGTCTCACGTACCCTGCTTCTTCCGAACATTGTTCCTATTTCTTCGTAGAGAACCTCGCATGGTTCTGCAGGAAAAAAATACCAGTTAAATTAAAATGTCAATATTATGTTTTGAAAAGAGTGAAATGGTTCATTAGTCCATTAACTAAAACTAATTGTACACTTTAGACCAACAACTTAGGAGCTCCTAAAAGTTTGTTTGGGCTTGCTAGACATAAATTTTATCAATATACTTTGCTTGATTGCATATTTTTATTAGGAGACGTTAATAATGTATTCGATATACATACAATTTATCTACCATGCAGAAGAGCGGGGAAATCGGCAAATCAAGAATGTGCAACCTACCTCTTGGGATGATGTCGGAGTAATGGGCCACGGGTAGGCTAACCCGAGCCCCAGAGCCTTTCAAGACATCGGGGCAGGCTGCGCCCCTCAAGCCGAGTCCTAGACGGCGACTCCAAGATAAGCCGAGTCCTAGACGGCGACTCCAAGATAAGCCGAGTCCCAGACAGCGACTCCAAGATAAGCCGGCTCATGGCCGACGACTTCCAGAGAAGACGGTTGTAAAGAGTCGGCCCGTGACTCCACCCGTCACCTACCTTCGCCACGATAGGCGATGCGGGGTACGGTCACAGCGTGGCCGTCACCCCCTGCTTACGAGGGGTTGGCATGGCTACAGTATGCCGTATCGCTGGAGATCTCCAGCATGGCGCGACACTGTTGCCATGCCTGCCCTAACTTCTCCCACAGCGGCGGCGCACTGTGGCCACGACGGCCTACCTGTACGATCCAGAGACGGCGGGACCCGCCAGTCAGCGAGAGAACAGAAGACGGCTGGGAGCACCCCGAAGACGGACCCGTGGGAGTCGGATCCCCTGGAGTCGGCCGGCCCTTCCCACGGGCCCCACACACCATTAACCAGATAAGACAGAAAATGGCGACAGTGATCGCCCGATAGACAGCGGCACTGTTGCCACGACCCCATGACCAAGCCTGCGTCATTAGAAGCACGGCTACAGTATCGGACCCGTCGGCGGGGCCCACCAGTTGGTGGGCCCCAGCAATCGGTGGAGAAGACGGCGGCCTGTGAGACAGACGGCTGGGACCCCGCACCCAGCCGGATTACCATTGTACCCCCGGGGGTAGGCCTATATAAACCCCCCGGGGCACCCATGCAAATGGTTCGAATCCATTAGCACTAGACCAGATCATATAGGGAGGAGAGAGCTAGCCCTGCCTTCTCCTACCTCCTGAATACAGCTCTAGGAGCAACCTTGTACTCACTTTGCCTTAGTGATCATGCGGAGACCCCGCAGAGCAGCAGTAGGGGTGTTATCTCCCCGGAGAGCCCCGAAGCTGGGTAAGATCCGTCGGCGTGCATGTCTTCGCCTCATCCCGTTTCCTGGCACCGGCGACGTTCTACTCGCTCCCACCATGCTAAGCCATACTTTGGCATATGTCGCACCCAACCCCCGACATTTGGCGCCCACCGTGAGGCGAGGTGCACCATCGTCCGGAGACCTGCTCTAGACGGGAACCCTCTTCCTCCCCAGCAAGCGTAGCCAGCCCGGCACGCCCAATGGCGCTTGCCCCGACGCGCTGCAAGGCATCGACGACGCCTGCGCAGCGAGCTGCCTCACCGATCTTCTCGGCGAGGTTTGCATCTCCGACGAGCCTGCATCCGACGAAGGCACGGGGGGCCCCGAAAGCCTCCGCGCGGGCCTCCTCGACCAACTCCACGTCGCCAGCGAGCCCGCCGTGCACTTGGAGTCCGTAGGCTCCACCGATCTGATGCTGGTCTACTCCGACAGCGTGTTGCTCGACACGTTACCCACCAATGTGGTGATCTACGACGAGCCGCTCCCTCGCGAGGAGAGCGGCGGAAGCGCCGTCACGGAGGTGCTCGTTATCAGTGATGGCGAGCACTCCGGTGAGGGAGCTCAAAATCCACTCGACGCGGCTCTGCGAGACCTGACTGCGCCCATTCTGGAGGACGCTGATGCCGAGACGCTGGAGGCACGCCGCCTTCAGCTCATCGAAGGCGCGAAGAAGCTGGCAAGCATGAGACGCTTGTCAGAGGCCTACCAGCGTGAGATGGATCGCGCTGTGGGCGGCTCGCCAGCCCCGACTGGGCCTAGCCGCCTAGGCGCGGTCCGGCAACGCAGCGTGACCATCGCCAACCTGTTCGGGGCCGATCGCCCCGTGTATGCCACGCTTGCAGATAACATCCGCGCTGCCTAGGCGGCGGCGGGCGAGCTAGACAACTTCGAAGGCGAAGAGCGCCGCCTAATGATCGAGCGGGTCCAGCGGCTCCTCAAAGCGGCTACCACGCAGAACGAAGCCGGCTGCCGCACGGAGGCGCCGCAATGACAAAACGACGCCTTGCCTCCCCGCTGAGATCAAGGCGCGATGTCTCGGACGCCGACTGGCGATGTCCGCGGAAGAAAAGAGAGGGATCCGGCTGTCAGCCACAGTCGGACTCGCATCACCATCGAGCGCGACCAAGACGGCTGCCACAGAGCGGTGGAACGGCAGGGCGACTATATGCCTCCCCCACCACGAAGAGAAAGACGAGTCTCCCCGCCGCCCGTTGAGCATCCGACTCTCTGCGACCGCCTTGGCCGCCGAGAGGGAGTCGGAGAGAACGATGCCCGCCACCGGATCGACTGACTTCACCGATCCCTGGCGCTGGAAGAAGAAGACGAGCTGGGCCCGCCCTGTTTCGGACCCCGCATCCGAGACGAGCCCTTTCCCAAAGGATTCACGCTCCCCCGAGACACGCCCAAGTACACCAGCTCCGTGAAGCCGGAAGATTGGCTAGTTGACTACTCCACAGCCGTCAACATAGAAAACGGCAACAAGCGTGTTGCCGTGAAGTATGTTCCACTCATGCTCCAGGGCATGGCCCGGACATGGTTGAACAGTTTGAAGCCCCGCAGCATGAACAGTTGGGTCAACTTCACCGAGGCCTTCATCCGCAACTTCACAAGCACGTACAAGCGACCCCCCAAGCCGCGTCAGCTTTCCTTGTGCATGCAAGGCCAAGACGAGTCGTCTCGCGACTACCTCACACGATGGGGCGAGCTTCGAAACTCCTGCGAGGGCGTACACGAGGTGCAGGCTATCGAGTACTTCACCGCCGGGTGTAGAGAAGGCACTGTCCTCAAGCACAGGCTCCTCTGCGACAAGCCAGAGACCCTCGATGAGTTGCTGGTCATAGCAGACAAGTATGTGACTGCCGAATCCTCCATGAAGACAGAGATTTAAGTTAGTGTGACAAGCAAAGTGGCCCCTCAAGCTCCCAGAACTCCAACTGGAGATACCAGTCGCTGACAACAACAGAATGATCACAAGCGCAAGGCCCCACAGCCGACTTCCAGCAGTCGGCAGGTTGCGACCGTCGAAGACCAACAGCCTGAGGGGTAGCCTCCGGCAAAGCGACAGAAAGGTGGCAAGTCAAACTGGTTGCCGGCCTTATCTTACGAGCAGACTCTGGATGGTCCCTGCAAGTTCCACAGCGGCGCTAAGCCGTCAAACCATACCACCCGAAAATGCCACTAGCTCACCAGAATCGCCAAGGGAGACGGCCTTCTTCCTCCTCCGCCTGCTGGGCCGGCGCCTCCGCAGCCGCCCCAGCAGCCGGCTGCCAGGCCAGTCGGCGCCGTACAAGATGAGTACTCGGAAGAGCACGGAGCCTATGTAGTGTTCACCAGTGTGGCTGATGATCGACGCAGCAGACGGCTGCAGCAGCAAGAAGTAAATGCAGTAGCATCAGATACTCCGGAGTTTATGCATTGGTCCGAGAAGCCTATCAGTTGGAGCAGAGCTAATCACCCAGAGGTGATGCCGAATCCGGGCTCCTGCGCCTTGGTTTTAAGCGCCACCTTGGCCACAGATAGGCGGGCCGCTCGCTTCTCGCGAGTGTTGATAGACGGAGGCAGTAGCATCAACATCTTGTACAAGGATACCATGGAAAAATTAGGAATCAAGCAAAGATAGCTTCAGAGCAGCCGAACTGTGTTCCACGGCATTGTACCTGGCCTTTCTTGCTCGCCAATCGGCAAGATCCTGATAGACGTCCTCTTCGAAGACAAAGATCATTTTCGCGAGAGCCAGTCTGGTTTGAAGTGGTGGACCTTGAAAGCCCATACCAAGCATTGCTTGGCCGACCTGCTTTGGCCAAGTTCATGGCGGTCTCCCACTACGCCTACCGCAAGATGAAGATGCCGACTTCGAAGGGAATTCTGACCGTAGCCGGCGACTACAGGAAGTCGTCCGCCTGCGCGGCTGAGAGTAGTCGGCTGGCCGAGTCCCTGGTGATCGTAGCTGAGAGGTGACTTCTTGATCGGGTTGTGGCGATGGCCGGCAAGCAGCCAGAGATGTCGCCCGACCCCAAGGAGTCAGAAGCTGAGGGTTCGTTCAAGCCGGCTAAAGAAACAAAGAGGATACCTTTGGACTCGGAGCACCCGGAGAGGCACGCTGTCATAGGTGCGAACCTAGACAGCAAATAGGAAGGCGAGCTCGTCGATTTCCTCCGTGAGAATCGAGACATCTTCGCATGGTCCCCTAAAGACATGCCAGGTGTACCGACGGAATTTGCCGAGCACAAGTTACATGTCCGATCTGATGTGAAACCCGTCAGCCAGCCCTTGCGCCGCTTGTCAGAAGAGAAGAGAAGAGTTGTTGGAGAAGAGATAGCCCGACTCCTAGTAGCCGGCTTCATTATGGAGGTGTTTTTTCCAGAATGGCTAGCAAACCCGGTCCTGGTGTTGAAGAAGAACAAGCAGTGGCGGATGTGTATTGACTACACTAGCCTCAACAAAGCTTGCCCCAAAGACCCATTTGCTTTGCCGAGAATTGATCAGGTGATAGACTCCACAGCCGGATGCGAGCTGTTGAGCTTCTTAGATGCATATTCAGGATATCACTAGATCAAGCTGAACCCAGCAGACAGACTGAAGACTGCCTTCATCACGCTGTTTTGAGCCTTCTGCTACCTGACTATGACGTTCGGCTTGAGGAATGCCGGCACCACCATTCAGCGTTGCATGCAGAAGTGTCTCCTCAAGCAACTCGGCAGAAACACCCATGTCTACGTAGATGATGTGGTGGTGAAGACGGAAAAGCGTCGGACACTGTTGGAAGATCTCCAAGAAACCTTTGAGAACCTGCGCCGATTCCAAATCAAGCTCAACCCCGAGAAGTGCGTCTTCGGAGTACCAGCCGGCCAGCTCCTTGGCTTCCTGGTCTCTGAACGCGGCATAGAGTGCAACCCTGTAAAGATCAAAGCCATCGAGAGGATGGAAGTCCCCCGCCGACTGTTAGATGTGCAGAAATTCACCGGCTGCTTGGCGTCCATCAGCCGATTCATTAGTCGGCTGGGCGAGAAGGCTCTCCCTTTGTACCAACTGATGAAGAAGACCACCTTTTTCGAGTGGAACCACAAAGCAGATGAAGCATTTCTCCAGTTGAAGAAGATGTTGACTACTCCCCCTGTGCTGGCGGCTCCGACTCCTAAAGAGCCTATGCTCCTATACATTGTCGCCACCAACCGAGTAGTCAGCACAGTCATTGTAGTTGAACGCAAGGAGGAAGGCAAGGCGCTCCCTGTACAGAGACCAGTATATTACCCGAGCGAGGTACTGTCGACCTCCAAGCAGAACTACCCCCATTACCAGAAGATGTGCTACGGCGTGCACTTTGCCGCTAAGAATTTGAAGCCTTACTTCCAAGAACATCCAATCACTGTGGTCTGCACAGCTCCACTGGCCGAGATCATTGGAAGCCGAGATGCTTCGGGCCGAGTGGCCAAATGGGCCATAGATTTGGCTCCCTACACCATCTACTACCAGCCTTGCACCGCCATCAAGTCACAAGCACTGGCCGGCTTCCTTGTCGACTGGGCCGAGACCCAATACCTGCCGCCAGCGCCCGACTCCACTCATTGGCGGATGCATTTCGATGGCTCCAAGATGCGCACCGGCTTGGGAGCCAGCGTCGTCCTCACCTCCCCTAAAGGCGACAAGCTCAAGTATGCGCTGCAGATCCACTTCGCCGCCTCCAACAATGTTGCCGAGTACGAGGCGCTCATTCACGGGCTCCGACTTGCCAAAGAACTCGGCATCCGCCGGATCCTGTGCTATGGCGACTCCGATTTGGTGGTCCAGCATTCGTCTGGCGACTGGGACGCCAAAGATGCAAACATGGTGAGCTATCGCTTCCTGGTGCAGCAACTCAGTGGATATTTTGAGGGGTGCGAATTCCTTCACGTGCCAAGAAATGACAATGACCAAGCAGACGCCCTGACACGGGTCAGCTCCACACGCCAAGTGATACCATCCGGCGTCGCCCTTCAGCGCCTCCTCAAGCCGTCTATCAAGCCTTCCCCAGAATCAGACTCCATCTTTGTGCTGGCTCCCCCCGAAGAAGTCGGATCCGACTCAAGAGCACCCACAGACGACACGAGAGTTCTTACAGACGGCTCCAAGAAAACCGTAGTCGAAGCCGGCCCGGGGACTTCAGAACCCGGCCCGGGGACTGCGACAGTCAGCCCGAAGACTCCAGAGCTCGGCCCGGGGACTGCGCCAGTCGGCCCGGAGACTTCGCCGATCCAGCAAGCGGCCGCGGACTCCAACCTGCCGCCTCCCAGCCCAGCCGCCCTTGTCCAAGTCGCAATAGTGGCAATTGAAGAAATAGCAGCACCCTCATGGGCGTAGCCCATCCTCAAGTTCCTAGTAAAAAGAGAGCTGCCAACCGATGAAATCTTGGTTCGGCAAGTGCAACGCCGAGCGGCAGCCTACACCATAGTCAACAGAGAGCTGGTCAGGCGCAGCGTTACTGGTGTCTACCAACGCTGCGTCGAGGCAGAACAAGGCCAAGCAATTCTCAGAGACATCCATGAAGGCGAGTGCGGCAACCATGCGGCCTCAAGAGCATTCGTCGCCAAAGCCTTCTGGCACGGTTTCTTCTGGCCGACTACCTTGGAAGAGGCCAAGGAATTAGTCCAAAATTGCAAGGGATGCCAGATGTTCCGTTCCAAACCGCTTCAGCCGGCTTGCGCACACAAGACCATCCCCATCGTCTGGCATTTGCGGTTTGGGGCCTGGACATGGTAGGACCATTCAAGATGGCACGAGGCGGCCTAACTCATCTGCTTGTCGCGGTGGACAAATTCACCAAGTGGATAGAAGTAAAACCCATCAAGAAGTTGAATGGTCCGACTGTAGTAACTTTCATCACCGACATCACGACTCGGTACGGCATACCACACAGCATCATCACCGACAATGGCACAAATTTCGCCAAAGGCGCCTTGGCCCGTTTCTGCGCGACGCAGGGCATCCGACTGGACTTAGCGTCCGTTGCCCATCCGCAGTCAAACGGCCAGGTGGAGCGAGCAAACGGCCTCATCCTATCTGGCATCAAGCCCCGCCTGGTCGAACCACTAGACCGTTCAGCCGGCTGTTGGCTTGAGGAGCTGCCAGCCGTCCTCTGGAGTCTGCGCGCGACTCCAAACAAGTCAACCGGCTTCACGCCTTTCTTCCTCGTCTACGGTGCTGAAGCCGTCATCCCAACGGACATAGAGTTCGACTCCCCGCGAGTCACCATGTACACCGAGGAGGAAGCAGAAGAAGCACATCAAGATGCCGTCGATCTGCTGGAAGAGGA
Source organism: Triticum dicoccoides (assembly GCF_002162155.2). Lineage (NCBI taxonomy): Eukaryota > Viridiplantae > Streptophyta > Magnoliopsida > Poales > Poaceae > Triticum > Triticum dicoccoides. The sequence goes on from NC_041389.1 coordinate 38,011,446, forward strand.
CCGGCTGTTGGCACTCAGCCGGTCCTGCATCTACCAGCAGAGCCTGCGCCGATACTACAACAGGAAGGTCAGGCCATGATCTTTCCAAGAAGGCGACCTTGTGCTCCGACTGATCCAGTGGACAGCCGGCCAGCACAAGCTGTCGGCACCTTGGGAAGGCCCCTTCATCATCAGTAAAGTACTGGGCAACGACTCCTACTACTTGATCGACGCTCAAAAGCCCCGAGCACGCAAAAGAGATGACTCCAGCAAAGAGTCGGAACGGCCGTGGAATGCAAATCTCCTCCAAAGATTTTATAGTTGATGCAGTATGTACCACACTACCCCTTTGTATTAAAGTACCAAGACTTCGGGCCCCCCGAGACGAGCTCGGGGACTGCCCTTTTTCTTATTTGTATGACAAGAATTATGCCTTCGAGTATACTACTTCTTGCTACGCCGCTTGGCGCCGGGTTCGACTAGTCGGCCCGGGGACTTGCCGTCTTGCGCTATGAAATGTTTCCTGAAGTCGGACAAGTAGTGTGCGGCGCCTAAGCCATCTCCTGCCAGAAGCCGCAGCTCGTAGAGCGACTATTCGGTGGGCAGGAGTAAGGATGAATGGGCGCTCACACAAAAAATGGCTAAGGACCTAAAGCATTAACATAGCTTAAGCCGGCTTCCAGCCCCCTTTCACAAACCGACTCATGAGTAGTCGGCTTGCCGTTTTCTATCCAACTTGTTAAAAAGACTCCAGTGAATGGCAAGTACTTGCCTTCTCCAAAGAAGCCAGACATTTGATCCAGCGGCAGTTCGCGGAGCGGTCGGCCAGCTGACAAAGCGGCGACTAGGGGAAGGCGGCAAAGGAAAAAGCCAAAGAAGCAATAAGCAAGGAAGATAGAACTCGGATTGATATTTACATAACATAGGCCCTTGGCCGAATCTTCAAATAGAAGTTCAAAATACACCCCGCGGGTGGAATTGTGCAAATTAACAAGTTCTTCAAAGACTTTCTAGAGAAGATAAAGTAAAAGCCAGAAGGCAGCCTAGGGAGCAGTAGGCGGGTTCAGAGGGTCGGAGGAGACGGCGGTGTCAGGCGCCGGGGCGGCCGGCTGGGCAGTCTCGGCTTGATCGCCGCCAGCGGCAGCCGGCCCGGTCAGACGCGGCTCGTTGTTGGAGGCGCGGTCGAGCTGAGGCTGGTTGCCTGCTCCGTCTTCTGGCGCCTCCGTCTCGCCTTCGTCCTCCGCCTCGCCTTCCTCTTCGGTGCTGGAGTCGATCACCTCCGCCGAGTCCTCGTTGTAGTCCGGGTTCATCCCGAACCACTCTGGCGGCACCTCCTCGCCGCCCGCAGCCCGCTCAGGCATGAAGACACTGGTGTCTGTGTAGTCGGCTATTGCCGCCGCACGCTCGACAAGGGCGCCCTCCATAGCCACTAGCTCCGCCTAGGCCTCTGACCGGAACGCGGCCAGCCGGTCCAGGTCCAGCCCCAGATACCACCCCTTGACGAATTCCAAGGCCCGGCGCGCTCCGGCCCGGGCCGAGGAACCCTTCCAAGCTTCAAGACGGCCAGCTGTGACCTCCAGCCAGTCGGCAGTCCGACTGGCGGTGCACAGAGCCGGCTTGTCTGGCCACAGAGCAGCAACTGCCTTGGCGCCGGCACGCTGAAGCTGGTGCATCAGCCGATGGGCCGGGCAAAGACGGGCCTCGATGCTCAGAAGCTGCTCGTCGATGGCAGGGGAGCGTTAGCGGTGATCTCCGTGCCGCTTGCCCTCCGCGCCTCGCGATCAGCCTCGATGGCCTGAGTGACTGCCTGCAAGTGGCCGGGGAAGAAGTCTGCAAAGACAAAAAAGAAGCAAGTCAAAAAATCAGAAGTCAGCCCGACCTATAGTCGGAAACTCAAAGAAAGAAAGGAAGAAAAGAAACTCACCATCGATGATGGCCTCGATCTCATGGAAGCCCAAGGTCAGCATCGCCTCCTTGTTAGTCCAGGAGGAGCGCTCGCTCTCGAACTCGGCCAGAAGAGTAGCCTCCTTCTTCTCGGCCTCGTCCTGCGCCTTCTTGAGCAGCTCCTTCTGCTTGGCCAGCTGCGCAACCAGCAGGTCGTGCTCCGCAGCAAGCTTGCTGCACTCCTCCCCCTTGACGCACAAGGCGGTGTTGACTTTGCCTAGCTGCTCCTGAAGAGTGGCATTGGCTCCTGAAGAATGAAAGAAAGAGACGTTAAGTCGTCAGCAAAGAAGGTCGCCGGAAAGATTCGGCCCGACTGCTCAGCAGTCGGCCCGAATCTCGGGGACTACAGCCCGCGGGTGCGCTAGCGCGCCCCCGCGAAGAAGAAAAAGAACAAAGAAAGAGACATTAAAGTCGTCAAGAAAAGAAGGTCGATGAGAAGATCCGGCCCGACTGCTCAGCAGTCGGCCCGAATCTCGGGGACTACAGCCCACGGGTGCGCCAGCGCGCCCCCACGAAGAAGAAGAAGAACTCACTCCGGCTCTCCGTCAAGTCGGCAGTCCGCTTGCTCAACTCCTCGACATTACGGTTGAAGGCAGTGGCGCGGAGGTTGTGATAATCCTGCAATAAATATTTCAGAGAAAGATGAATGCTTGGAACTCACCAGAGGGAGTTCCGAGCCGCCTGCTCAGCAGCTGGCCCGAAAATCGGGGACTACACCCAGTGGGTGCGCTAGCGCACCCCCATAGAGAACAACAAGGACAACAAGTATCAAAAAGGAAAACATACTCGGACGGCCGTCCGCGATGCCAGATGCGCCCTGGTGCAGTTCTGGAGGGCGTCGCCTTCGGCTCGCAGCTTCGCCTGGATGTCCAGAAGCGCCTGGTTCAGCGGGCCCGTGCCGCCTCCGCGCACCCACCCAACGGGCGCGGCCCTCGTCGCCTCGGCGTCTGGGATGGCCGAGCTGGCGGCACCGACCTCCAGGGGCCGCGGCGCCAAAGTCGCCTTCTCAAGACAGCAATGCACTGGCGAGGCGACTTGAAGGAGCAGCGTCGCCACGGCCTCGTCCTCAGTCGGCGGCACCGGCGGTCCCGTCGGCTGTTTTCCACGCGTGCTCCTAGACGGCGGTGGAGGCGGCGGTGGCGGCACAAGCGTGTCCGACATGGAGGCCTCGCCGCTCTCCTTCTCCACGATGGGGTTCTCGGCGCCGGCTTCTCCAGTCTGCCCCGTGAACCCCAGAGGCGGCGGTGCGGAGGACAGCGGGAGGACATGCAACGTCGATTGGCGGCGCGCGGCCTCCTCAGCTCGCCGTTTGGCCGCAATAGCGGCTTCGGCCTCTTCCAGCTTCTTCTGGGCAGAGGCCGCCGCCTTCTCAGCCTCCGCCTTCTCCAGGCGGTCGGCCTCCTCCTCGTCGCGCTTCTCCCGTGCGTTTCACTCCGTCGCCTCCCGGAGGTCGGCGGCGGGGTCGACCCACCGGGTGTTGGCGGACGTCTCGGCCGACCCCATGACGGAGGGGACGGCGACCCCCTCAAGGGTAAGGGGAGCCCTGAAGCAAGAAGAAAGTGTAAAAGAAGAACTCGGACAAGACTCACCAAAGGAAAATAAAGACAAAGGCGGAAACACTTACGCAGAGACTAGTGGCGGCCTCTTCACTTCCTAACGGAAGCGGTTGGCCTTCGCGGCCGCTTCCTCCCGCTTGGTCGCGGCGGCCGCCCCCTTGAACTTCTTCGGCTTGCCGCCGAGCTCGGCCTGGCGTGGCGTCTTTTCGCGCCGCTTTGGCCGGCCAAGCCGGCGGAGGAACCCGCGCCTAATGGGCCGACCCTTGGCTGGTGGCGCGGGATGACTTCCCCTTCGGCGTCATCTTCGGGCCAGTCGGCGAAGGTGGCCGAGGGCCTGAGGCCGCTTCCCGTTCCTCCTCCCCTGCCTTCGGCATCAGCCTCCATCGCCGCGGCCCCCAAGTCGGGGTCGTCGATGTTGCTCTCCGCCCGGTCGGGGACAAACTCGCGGGGCGGTCTTGCAATGTCGGCTGCGGGCTGAATGAGGGGATTCTAACTCAGAGAAACCAATGAAAATCAGAAGTCGGATTCGGCTATAAAGAAGATGAAGCAACAAAGAGATGTGACTTACCACTGGAGGGGGGTTGGAGCGCGAGTACGGATCCTTGCCGAACTGCCAGTCCTCCCCGAGCTCGCAGTTCGCGATGTGGTTCACCATGTTTGCCACCTCTGCGCGGGGCATTTCCCTGGTGCACATCCGACTCGGGTCCTGGTGGTTGCTCATCTGACTGATCAGATGAGGCAGGCCTTGGAGCGGGGGGACTCAGTGCGCCATGAAGGCGGCCAGCAAGTCGGCCCCAACAAGGCCCTCCGACTGCGTCAGAACTCGGAGTCGCGCTACGGCGGCGGCTCCGGCGGGAGTCAGCGTCTTGACTCGATGAGACCAGCTGGGGAGCCTCCCAGCCGGTGCGCCGGCTTCATAAGGCGGCAGATTGACCCAATCGCCGTCGGGGGCAACGTTCTTCACGTAGAAGTACGACCGCTGCCACATCTTCACCGACTTGATCAGCGGGATGGAGGGAAACGGATTGTCGTCCGTCGATCACCGCATCGCGATGAAGGCGCCGCATTGAGCCGGCACGCCGGCGACGTGCGTGCCGAGCTTGAATGAGAAGAATTCTCCCCACAGCTCGATGGTGGGGAGAACACCGAGAAAGCCTTCGCACAGGGTGGCGAAGGAAGCCAGCAACACCACCGTGTTCGGGGTGAGGTGGTGCGGCTGGAGCCTGTGGAACTCCAAGAAGGAGCGGAAGAACCGCTCGCCGGCAGCCCCAGGCCGTGCATGAGGTGCGAGCGGAAGATGACCCGCTCGCCCTCCTCCGGCGCCGGTGATATCTCCCTCGCCGGTGCGGCGCGGGCTCGCATGAGGTTTGCATCGGGGAGGCGGCGCGTGTTGCAGAGAAACTCGATGAGGTCGTTGTCTACCTCCGAGCCGTCCCACACGCCGGAGCGCACGGCAGAAGCTGCGGCGGCGGAGGAGGAGCTCATCGCCGTTGGCACGGTGTGGTTCTACACGACGGCGGCAAAGAAGAAGAGTAGAGGAGGCAAGAGGAGGCGGGGGAGCAGGGAAGATGGGCGCGCGTGCTTTGCCGCTCCACTCCCCCCGCCTACTTATAGCCTTGCAGGCTGAGAAGCCGATGGGGCGGGCGTGGGATTAACTGCGCACGGGACCCCACGCCCCCCACGATTTACCCCACGAAGTTACTGCACGCAGTAACAACGTGGGACACCCAACTGTCCGCACGGCTGCAACGGATCCGTTCGCGTGCCGAGGCGCGGTAGTGGCGGGCCCCGCCTGACGGCCTATCCTGTCGCGCGCGTGGGTAGACAGACTGTCCTTGCCGTGTGGCGCCACGTGAGACGACCGCGGCGGGCGGCTACGGGGAAGCGTATCAGGCACGCCGCCTGATCTCCTGCCACGACTTTCAAACTCTTTACGGAGCAAGACGGCCCTCTGCGGATCCAACTCCGAATAGTCGGCCCGGAGGAAGACGGCAAGCGAAGCCCAGATTCCACCACCAGAAGAATGAAACTGTTGAGGCCCCACAATGTGTCGCTCTCGGAGCCTCACCAGCTTCGGGGACTACTGTCAGAGTAATGGGCCACGGGTAGGCTAACCCGAGCCCCAGAGCCTTTCAAGACATCGGGGCAGGCTGCGCCCCTCAAGCCGAGTCCCAGACAGCGACTCCAAGATAAGCCGAGTCCCAGACGGTGACTCCAAGATAAGCCGGCTCATGGCCGGCGACTTCCAGAGAAGACGGCTGTAAAGAGTCGGCCCGTGAATCAACCCGTCACCTACCTTCGCCACGATGGGCGATGCGGGGTACGGTCACAGCGTGGCCGTCACCCCCTTCTTACGAGGGGCTGGCATGGCTACAGTATGCCGTATCGCTGGAGATCTCCAGCATGGCGCGGCACTGTTGCCATGCGTGCCCTGACTTCAGCCATAGTGGCGGCGCACTGTGGCCACGACGGCCTACCTGTATGACCCAGAGACGGCGGGACCCGCCCGTCAGCGAGAGAACAGAAGACGGCTGGGAGCACCCCGAAGACAGACCCGTGGGAGTCGGATCCCCTGGAGTTGGCTGGCCCTTCCCACGGGCCCCACACGCCATTAACCAGATAAGACGGAAAATGGCGACAGTGATCATCCGATAGACAGCGGCACTGTTGCCACGACCCCATGACCAAGCCTGTGTCATTAGAAGCACGACTACAGTATCGGACCCGTCGGCGGGGCTCACCAGTCGGTGGGCCCCAGCAGTCGGCGGAGAAGACGGCGGCCTGTGAGACAGACGGCTGGGACCCCGCGCCCAGCCGGATTACCATTGTACCCCCGGGGGGTAGGCCTATATAAACCCCCCGGGGCACCCATGCAAATGGTTCGAATCCATTAGCACTAGACCAGATCATACAGGGAGGAGAGAGCTAGCCCTGCCTTCTCCTACCTCCAGAATACAGCTCTAGGAGCAACCTTGTACTCACTTTGCCTTAGTGATCATGCGGAGACCCCACAGAGCAACAGTAGGGGTGTTATCTCCTCGGAGAGCCCCGAAGCTGGGTAAGATCCGCCAGCGTGCATGTCTTCGCCTCATCCCGTTTCATGGCACCCGCGACGTTCTACTCGCTTCCACCATGATAAGCCATCCTTTGGCATATGTAGCACCCAACCCCCGACAGATGACGAGTGTACTTGCGATTTTTCTTAACTTTGGGTGGACTTGCGAATTAATTTTGGTCTGTACTCTGTACTGTATGTTACTTCAGGGATTGTAACATTGAACATCACACATAATGTGGTTGAGGATAAAGACACTAGTAGCATTGTGAGTACTTTGAAAACAGATAGCACCGAGTCGACAGATGCTGAGGAGGAGACTAACCAGGAGGATGAGGCTGACAATGAGGAGGAGGAGGAGGACCGCTTTAGGCAGGAAAGGCCACGGCCCACGGTGGAGGAAGAGGGTTTTGGATGGGCCACAGTTGTCGGAAGTGCGCGAGGCAGTGGTCCGGACACCCGCAAAGCCCCCCTCCCCCTCCCCCTCCCCCGGTTTGGTTCTAGTTTGCGGCGAAAAAGATGTCTGGAGCGGCCAACGGACGGAGACTAAGCCCGCGTTAGATGACAAAACACGTCTGAACTGTGTGGCCTGGACAAATGGGGTGGTTTGAGAGTTTGCATTGAAGATGCCCTTAGTAAACTGTACTATGATGCAACGAAGACTGCATGGGCTTGGGCTGCATGATTGACGAGACTGCATGGGCTTGGGCTGCATGATTGACGTGTACTATGCTACAGTTTTTCATGTGCGGGACTGGATACAAAATATTTCATGACGTGAGTGTATCAATTTTTATGTGTGCATGCATGTGTGCACTGCAACAAATTAGCCGTAGGCATATATGTGTTGTATCAGTCAGCCTCTTAGAGCATCTACAGCCGGGCGTCTCAAACCTATCTCATACATCCGGACGGGCCATCTGGTCACTAATTTTTTGACCAGACGGGCACCTCAAACGACCCTCAAACACCCGGGCTGACCGACATCCCCCGTATCCAGTCTAAATATGAGGTGGATATGGAGGCGCCCCGGCACACCCATGGCGTCAGACTCGGCCCATGCTGGCCCACCCGACCCCACATAAATTCCTTCCCATCCACTCGCCGGACCAAACCCTAGCCACTTCACTCCCCTCCCCTCCAATTCCCTCTGCCACCCAAACTCATCTCTGGCTCCTTCAGGCCGTCTCCGGCATGGCGGCCAGCTGATCCGAGTCCTTCAGCTCCAGATCCGTCGACCCCGAGCTCATCCCACACGGCCCCGAGAAGGAGATGGCCGCCCGTCTCGCACTCCGCTGTGCCCGGGAGGAGGCCCGTGCACGGCGGCGCTCGGACTCCATCCATAGGGAATCCATTGTGTCCGCCCAAATGGTGCATGGATCCGGCGCTAGGCCAGCCGTAGCTGCCTCGCCGGAGGCCGTGTGGTCCGTCTGGTGTCCGAACGCACTGGCGGACGCGCAACTCCTCCGTTGGCGCGCCGATATCGGGGACGCAACATCGTCCCACGAGGCCATGGCACGGCGTGCCCGCCGTGCAAGGCACCGGGCGCGGGAGATGGCGGTAGCCCTCATGGTAGTGGACGTCGGCAAGGCTGAGTCGCATTCTCCGGCGGCCCACGGGACATCAGTCCGGGCGACGCAACCGCATCATGGTGGACGTCGGCGGCTCGTCTCGGCCCGGACGGATCCGTCATCGATCTGACGTCCACCGGCACTGTTCGGGTTCCGGGCTCCGGCGAGGAAGAGTATGGCATGGGAGACGGCGGCGCCTCGAGTCCCGTGAGCCGGCTCGTGTCCCATGCTCTACTCTACCTTGCCGGCGACTGGACCAACACTCTGAGGAGCGCAGCCGGCCGCCAGACATGGCCAGGGTGGAGCCAGGCGAGCGAGAAGCGCAACCGGACGAGCTCCACTTAGATTGGTTTCACGTTGCATGTAATAATATGGATTTGAGATTTCTAATTTGAGGTCTCCGGATGTGGAATGCATTTTTTGAGGCGTGACCAGTCACTGTCCACGGACGTGACCGGGTGCATCCGTGAGCGTTTGAGGGGTCGAATTTGCCAAGTCCAACTTTAGATGCTCTTATAAAAGGATTGAGGTTGGTGCGCACTGCACCTATGCATGCATTGCAACACTAAAGCTAGCTTTGAGAAGAGAAAAAGGCCAAGGAAAGAAGGAGATGGACGGTGGGGGTTCATCCGGTGGAAACAACCAAGGCAAGAAAAAGAGCAAGAAACGTGTGCTAACGGCTGGTAACTGAGATCTTTCTTGTTCGGTCTCTTGCTATGTACCTTCAATTCTTCATGAGGAAACATGCTTGATAAGTTTGTGTTCCCTTCCAAGGAAAGAAAAGATAGACTGATAGGGCTTCCCCACGCACCCGCCTCGACCTCTGGAGAGCCCTCCACCCCACCCTGCATCGGGCGGTGCCGCTGTCGGTGTCAAAACCGGCGGATCTCGGGTAGGGGGTCCCGATCTATGCGTCTAAGGCTAATGGTAACAGGAGGCAAGGGACACAGTGTTTTACCCAGGTTCGGGCCCTCTTGATGGAGGTAAAACCCTACTTCCTGCTTGATTGATATTGATGATATGAGTGTTACAAGAGTTGATCTACCACGAGATCGTAGAGGCTAAACCCTAGAAGCTAACCTATGATGATTATGATTGTCCCTCTAAGGACTAAACCCTCCAGTTTATATAGACACTGGAGGGGACTAGGGTTTACATGGAGTCGGTTACAAAGAAGGAAATATAATATCCGGATCGCCAAGCTTGTCTTCCACGCAAAGGAGAGTCCCATCCGGAAATGGGACGAAGTCTTGAGTCTTGTATCTTCACGGTCCAACGGTCCGGTCAAAGTGTATAGTCCGGCTGTCCGGATACCCCCTAATCCAGGACTCCCTCAGTAGCCCCTGAACCAGGCTTCAATGACGATGAGTCCGGCGCGCAGTTTGTATTCGGCATTGCAAGGCGGGTTCCATCTCCGAATACTCCAAAGTAATTATCAAACACTTAGATCGTGTCAGGATCTACAAGATGATCTTCACATACCACCGTAGAGAGAATGATATTTCACAAATGTAATCTGCTGACAACTTTAGACATCGTGACATGATACTACGGTTGGGTCATTATTCGAACCGTTTTCCCACAACCAGCCATAGCGCATATTGCGAGGCGGTTTCCTCGGCACGTCTTGTCAAAGTAGAGATCATGTCCCCTTATAACGGGATTCCCATCAATACGGGTATGGGTAACCCAACCGCGTCATCAATCGTGGCGCTTGGGAAATAAGCGACCCTCAATGGGCAAGTGGGGAGGCGCACCGCTTTCGTCGCCTCTATAAAGGGATAAGGGTTCCCCATTTTCACCCATGCCTTCTTCCTCCTTCGCTTATCCCTTCTTGCCCCCTCGAGTTCCAGCGCCCTAGTTCACACCTCCTCCGCACAGCCAAACATGTCCAGAGCAGGAGGCAAGTGGGTGGCCTCCACCGTCAAGGAGGAGCACATCACGAAGCTCCGGGCCGCCGGATACTTGGCCGCAGATATCGCGCACCGGCTACCGGACGCGGGGCAGATCATTCCGACTCCGGGACCCCATGAGAGGGTCGTGTTTCTCGCCCACTTCGTCCGTGTACTAGGATTTCCACTTCATCCCTTTGTCCGCGGGCTCATGTTTTACTATGGGCTAGACTTCCATGATCTAGCCCCAAATTTTGTCCTCAACATGTCGGCGTTTATCGTCGTGTGCGAGGCCTTCCTCCGTATCAAGCCTCACTTCGACTTGTGGCTATGAATCTTCTGCGTGAAGTCGAAGATCGTGAGCGGCCAACAAGCAGAGTGCGGAGGCGCCATGGTGGGCAGGATGCCCAATGTTACCTGGCTCGAAGGCTCCTTCGCGGAGACCGTGAAAGGGTGGCAATCGGGGTGGTTCTATATCACTGGGCCACGTGACGGCAACTGGGCGGCGGCCCCCGAATTCCGATTCGGAATTCCCATGCGGCTCACCTCTTGGGAAAAGAAGGGCGTGGCCTGGGGTGAGCCTGCGGAGCTGACCGGACTTCAAAACTGCATCAAGAATATGATGGACAAGAAAATCAAACTTGTCAACATGGTCCAGGTCATGCTTGTCCGCCGGATTCTTCCATGCCAAAGACGGGCATTTAACCTGTGGGAGTTCGTCCCGACTGAACATCAGACACTTCGAGAGCTCTACGGCATGACACACAAGGACGCATGGAAGGCGCTATTCAAGGCCTCTGAAATACCTCCTCCCACATCCGAGGACCGTGGACGTCACGCCATGCGGCTCCCCCGTTCGGTAAGTTTTCTGACTATCACCGGATGTAGTTTTTCCCAGTGTACTCATGGGAGGATCTTAAGTCATTGTGTGTATTTAATCAGGAGTATGTGGAGACGGCGGAGCAGATTGACTGTCTGGCTCCACTGCCAGAGGGTCCAGCAGATGCTCTCCTGACGGAGATGATAGTCCCAGCGCCCTACAAGGCGCCGGAAAAGAAGGCCGAAAAGAAGGCCCTGGGGACTAGGAAGGGTCTCCGGTGTAAGATCGTACCGGACGCCTCGTCCGAAGACGACGAGGCACACTCCTCCCCCGAAGGGGAGGAGGAAGAGGAAAGGGCCTCCCCACCTGAGGAGGCTGAAGGGACTAAGAGGGCGACCCAAGGGACCAGGAAGGGTCCCCGGCGCAAGGCCGTTCGGACAACGAGGCAGATTCCTCCCGCGGAGGCGGGGGGAAACACGAGGAAACTCCGCCTCCCTGCACTGGGGAGGAGAAGAAGAGGAAAGCCGCCCCGCAGGGGGAGGCTAGGACGCCCAAGAAGGGAAATGCGTCCCTTCCGGATTAATCCACCACGGCCGCCTATAGCGAGGAGGAGTGGCTGCCCAGGGGGAAGCCCCTAGTAAGATCGTAAGTATCCACACTCTGTTGTAATTTAGTGAGACTTTGCTTCATAGTCTGTTATAACGCCGAACACGTATATGCAGTCCGGCCAGGGTCCATCCCGAGGTATCCTCTTCGGATGGGTCCTTGAGTGATTCGGCGATGAACTCGCTCCCGAGGGCCACTACCCCTTGGCCAGTGGATGACACGGAGGTGTTGTTCCAAAGGCTCCCAGAGGAGGGGGAGGCGACTCTAGAGACGCCCCAAGGCGGAATTCCAGACGCCGGGCACACGGCTATAAGATCCCCGCGGATTGTGCCGACAAGAGCCGCAGCAAGCCGGGCTCTCAGCCGGATACCATACCGGAACCTCCAATGGTTCCAGATTCAGGCAGGCGGCTCCTCGCTAAGGAGGGCGAGCCCTCCGTGCCGATGACTTCCATTGCGCCAGAGGCGTCGGATAGTTTGCTGGAAGCGCTTCCCGGCGCTTCCATGGATAAGAGTGCCATACTCTTATGAGTGCGGTGATTCAGAAGGTTCGGTCCACCAAGAGCGGACTAACCGAAGCCTGCACCAGCCTCCTGACAGGCTTTGAGGTAAGTAATCAAAAATGTGTGAAATTATCACCCGATAGGTAGTAGCCCCTGATACTCTGTTTGGTGTTCGGAAAGAAAAGCCAAATGAAGGGTCGATTATAATCCGCAGGAGTCTAATAGTAGGTGTATATGTGAATAAGCATGCAGTGCTGCTTGCCGCTGCTGCCCGTACGGCCGAGGTCGCCGGACTCAAACAGGATCTGGAGCAGGCCCAGGGGGAGCTCGGCCTCACAAAGAGGCAGCTCGAAGAGAACAAAGGTGAGTGATACCCCGTTCACATGTCATAAAGAATAGACAAAATTGCTAAAGCTATTGAAAAAGTGTCGTCATTGTGTAATAGGGGCCACGACTGAATTGGCGTCCCTGAAGAAAGCGCTATCCGAGGCCGAAGACAAGGTGGCTATGCAGCGCATTGAGTGTGAAAAGCAAAATGCTAGGGTGGGCGAGGTACAGCAAGAGCTCCAGGAGCTCGGCAAGAAGTTCGAGTCCTTGGAGCGTGACCTCAAGACAAAGGAGTCTGAGCTTGTGAAGGCCCTTTTGAGCATGAAAGACGCCAAGGCCAAAGCCGAAAAGGCCCAGCAGGAAATCCAGGTGGCCAAGAAGATAGCGGCGGGTAAGACATTCTTTATGCAAAGCAAGCATGTGGAGGAGGCGTTTCTTTTACTTACCCGAATTCGGAGCTCTCCAAGGGCATTCACAGATCTGCCACGTGGCGTATCAGATGTTGCGGAGTTCTACCGTGCCGAGGAGGGGAGCTCAACGAAGAAGCTGTTCTGGTCCCAATATGCTGGAGCTGGACACCCGATGCCTCTGAGTGACCAATTGAAGCAATTGGTTGAACTCCACAGGGTTGCCGAAGTGGCTATGAAAGATTTCATAGTCCGGATGTGGCCTGGTGAGCCCCTACCCGCTAGCTACTTCGGGCTTATAAAGCGGATGGTAAATGCCTATCCGCGGCTTGAAGTGATCAAGCGATCCGTTTGCATTGAGGGTGCCTGCCGGGCTTTTGCCCGTGCGAAGGTGCATTGGGGCAAGCTGGATGCGGAGAAGCTGGTGAAGGATGGACTGCCGGAGGGCAAGGCGCATCGCTGTCCCGAAAAATATTATGATGGCGTTATGAAGGGTGCTCGTCTCGTGGCCGATGAATGTACCAAGGACACGATCTTTGAATGAATGTACTTCTGTCGTTTTTGTAATATAAAGACGAAGTTATTTGCGCTATGTAGCGCTTTGTTTTGATTTAAAATATTACCTTCTGTGCGGCTGTTTATAAAATTCTGAAAGTAGGCCAGTCGTCGGCTTCCGCCCCCACGTAACCAGTACCAAGGTGTTCGTGGAAAACCCAAAACACTTTTATCCAAATTTTTGGTCCATGAAGGAGGTGTTTGGCGCAGCGAACAAGGCAATTGGACTATGCAGCTTTATAACTTTCACTTAGCCATAGAAGTCTACAATTTTAAATTTCGGCGAAGCCCCTAAAATTCGGAAAGCCGAATTGGGGCGCTATATACGCCTAAATCGGACGAGGCCGATTCCTCGCCTAAAGCAGAAAAAATCTTTAAGGATTTTAAGACCTCTCAAATAGCGACCAGCTCTTGCCGTATCATGTCGGTCAGTTTTCGGCTTTCTCTACTGAGGTGCTTGTCCGGAAAAACTGGGACACAATCACAGTAGTTCTCCCTGTGCTACCTTAGCCGATATAACGGAATGTAAGGTACCAAAACAAGGGAGCCAGGCAAACCCAACTATTGACCCAAGACATGACTCGGAGCTGATGCATATAATGCTATAAGTTCGGGGTGCCGCACTATTGAAAGTGTACGAACTTGCCGTATTATGGGGCGCCATAAGAAGCCCCTGGCAAACTGAACGCACCAAGGTGTACGGATGTAATATTAAATAAACATTTATAGGAAAAATGTGCAAATAGGAATAATGAGATGACGCTATATATTATCTCCCATTGATGAATAATACGTCTAAGCGTATGTTTACAATGAATGCGTTAAGCAGAAGTAAATAGGACTATTTAACATGTCCTATCCAAGGGTGGGCTGCAGGTAGGTATATAAAACAGATATAACGATCGTGAACAGATTCCACCTGGTATTCCCTTTGTGCGCAAAGCCTGTTACCTCCTTGGTTTTCTCCCCTGTGCAAGTCCGACAATCCGGCTCTTCTGAAGAGGTTGCCCGAAAGCAGTGTCCTGAAAGATAAAGGGGGGTTATTAAAGTATGTTGCGGTTATACCGCACTGTTGACTGAGTCACTATTGCGCCCCCGCCTATGCCCATTGTATTTTGAGTGCGTAATTGTGTACGCGCGGCATGAATGCTGCCTTGATGGGTCTTGAGCGGAGGCCGGACTACTAGTCGCGCTCTTGGCATGCCTGGAGATCCTGTTGCGGGGTGCTTCGGACTCGCTTGATGGTGTTCGGGGTTGTTGTCACCGGATTGGTGGTTTGCCGGAGAAGGCTGCATTGTACTTCTGCTGCGAGGGCTGCAGTATGCTCTTCTGTACGGAGAGAGCGGTCCATGTTTCCATTGACTGTTATGACCCCGCGAGGTCCTGTTATCTTGAGCTTGAGGTCTGCATAGTGTGGTACCGCATTGAATCGAGCAAATGCGGTTCGTCCAATAGTGCGTGATAACCACTGCGAAAAGGGACGATATCAAAGATTAACTCCTCGCTTTGGAAGTTATCCGGAGATCCGAAGACCACTTCCAGTGTTATGGAGCCCGTGCAACGGGCCTCTACTCCTGGAATTACACCTTTGAAGGTGGTTTTGGTGGGCTTGATCCTTGAAGGGTCGATGCCCATTTTGCGCACTGTGTCCTGATAGACCAGGTTCAGGCTGCTGCTGCCATCCATAAGGACTCGTGTGAGGTGGAATCCGTTGGTGATTGGGTCTAGGACCAATGCGGCTGAACCGCCATGACGGATGCCGGTAGGGTGATCCCTACGATCGAAGGTGATCGGACAGGCTGACCATGGGTTGAATTTTGGGGCGACTGGCTCCATCGCATCGACGTCCCGTAGTGCTCGCTTCTGTTCCCGTTTGGGGATGTGGGTGGCATAGATCATGTTGACCATTTTCACCTGGGGAGGAAATTTCTTCTGTCCCCCCGTGTTTGGACGTCGGGGCTCCTCGTCATCGTCGTTGTGCAGCCCCTTGTCCTTGTTTTCGGTGTTTATTTTACCGGCCTGTTTGAACGCCCAGCAGTCCCTATTAGTGTGGTTTGCTGGCTTATCCGGGGTGCCATGAATTTGGCAGGAGCGTTCAAGTATGCGGTTCAGACTGGATGGTCCCTAATTGTTTTTTTTGAACGGCTTTTTCCGCTAACCGGATTTGGAGCCACTGAATTCGGCGTTGACTGTCGTGTCTTCTGTGTTGTCGCCGATGTTCCGTCGCTTATGTATGTTGCGCCGTGGCTTGCCGTTATTGTCGCAGACATCTGAGGTGCCGAAATTTATAGGTGTGGTGCTACTGCGAGCCAACCAGCTGTCCTCGCCCGCGCAAAAGCAGGTCATGAGTGTCGTGAGGGCCGCCATGGACTTCGGTTTTTCCTGGCCGAGGTGTTGGGCGAGGCACTCATCACGAATATTATGCTTAAAGGCCGCTAGGGCTTCGGCGTCCGGATAGTAGACTATTTGGTTCTTTTTGGTTAGGAACCGAGTCCAAGATTTCCTGGCTGACTCTCCGGGCTGTTGGGTAATGTGGCTCAAGTCATCGGCATCCGGTGGTCGCACGTACGTGCCCTGGAAGATTTCAAGGAACGCATCCTCCAGGTTTTCCCAACTGCCAATGGAATTTACCGGCAGGCTGTTTAGCCAGTGTCGGGCCGGTCCTTTGAGCTTAAGGGGAAGATACTTGATGGTGTGTAAATCATCTTCGTGGGCCATGTGAATGTGGAGGAGGAAATCTACAATCCATACTGCGGGGCCTGTTGTGCGGCGCCTCTATGCCAGGCTATGTGGCTACGCAGTTCGAATGAGTCTGGTTGGCTGTATTCGGCCCGGCTGGACTTGTTGTTAGTGTATCCGGTGTGATGATCGTTGTCACGTGTTGGGGCGTGCCCCCTCGATCCGTAGATCGATATTGGCTGTCCTGCCTTGTTTTCCAGTATATCTTGCAGGTCCTGCCTATTGCCCTAGGCCGTAGTGTATTGTCGTGGGCGTGCGGGCTGGTATTCGGGTTGATACGCCGTTTTATCCCGGTCACGAGGTGGTCGGTCAGCCATGTGGCACTCGAGTCCATATTCCTCGGCTGCCAGGACTTCAGTCCATCTGTCTGTGAGCAGGTCTTGATCAGCTTGGAGCTGCTGCTGCTTCTTTTTCAGGCTCCTCGCAGTGGCCATAAGCCGACGCTTGAAGCGCTCCTGCTCTACGGGGTCCTCAGGCACGCCGAACTCGTCGTCGCCGAGGCTAATCTCGTCTTCGAAGGGGGGCATGTAGTTGTCCTCCTCCGAGTATCCATCCGTCGCGTGTTCGTCTGGGCTGACCTTCCCGTCTTCCTGTTCGTCTTGCTCGAAAGCAGGCTGATCAGGGTTGTATTCATCTTCGGCACCATCCGGATTGTTTTCGTCTCCTGTGCCGGTATTGCTGTGGTGGGGCTTGGAGCGGCGCCGACGACGCCCATGTTTTGTTTTCTTCCTTGAGGGGTTACCCTCCATTGCCTCATCGCCATTGGTTTCCTTCGGAGTGTCCTCCATATATATATATATCATATGAGGAGGTGGCTGTCCACCACCCCATGGGTGGTGGTTCCTGTTCTTCTCCCGCATCGTCGTCCATACCATCGATGTCTTCACAGTCGAAGTCAAGCACGTCAGTTAAATCATCGATCGTGGCAATGAAGTGGGTGGTGGGTGGGCAGCGAATTCCTTCGTCGCCTGCTTCCCACTCGAGCCGTACATAGTTCGGCCAAGATCCCCTGACAAAGAGAGGGACTTTAACGAGTTCAACATGTTGCCAAAGGGCGAGTACTGAAAGATATCCGCGGCAGTGAACTCCATTACCGGAGCCCAACCAGATTCGGCGGGCTCGGGGGTGCGCGGATTGGAACCTACAATCGGATACGAGTCCGGGGGTCCAGCGTCACAGGCTTCCTTGGGGGTGAAGTCTGTGTTCGGATCTACCGCCGATGAGTGTGCGGCCTCCGGGGCAGGGTCCATACACCCGTCCTCGGGTGAAGCAAACTGCTTCGGATTTAGGTCCGGGGCTCCTGCAGGGGCGATATCCCAAGCATTGTTCGACAGCAGGTCTAAGCCGTGCTCATCGTTACTGTCTGGTGCTCCTGGCGTAGGCCCGAATCCATTGAAGATCAAGTCTCCGTGGATATCGGCCGTGTAGTTCAAGTTTCCGAACCTGACCTGATGGCCAGGGGCGGAGCTGTCGATTTGCTCCAGATGGCCAAGCGAGTTGGCCTGAAGTGCGAAGCCGCCGAACACGAAGATCTGTTCGGGAGGAAAAGTCTCACCCTGGACCGCGTTGTTGTTGAGGATTGGAGGAGCCATTAAGCCTTGCAGCGATGACACGGAGAAACTCTCAATGAAAGCACCAATGTATGTGTCAAAACCGGCGGATCTCGGGTAGGGGGTCCAGATCTGTGCGTCTAAGGCTAATGGTAACAGGAGGCAAGGGACACAGTGTTTTACCCAGGTTCGGGCCCTCTTGATGGAGGTAAAACCCTACTTCCTGCTTGATTGATATTGATGATATGAGTGTTACAAGAGTTGATCTACCATGAGATCATAGAGGCTAAACCCTAGAAGCTAGCCTATGATGATTATGATTGTCCCTCTAAGGACTAAACCCTCTGGTTTATATAGACACCGGAGGGGGCTAGGGTTTACTTGGAGTCGGTTACAAAGAACGAAATATAATATCCCGATCACCAAGCTTGTCTTCCACACAAAGGAGAGTCCCATCCGGACACGGGACGAAGTCTTGAGTCTTGTATCTTCACGGTCCAATAGTCCGGCCAAAGTGTATAGTCCGGCTGTCCGGATACCCCCTAATCCAGGACTCCCTCAGCCGTCGTCCGCTTCCCTTGCTCGCTGGTGGCCGCCGAGGCCGGCCCTCTGTGACGGTTGTCACCAGCGTTGTCGCCCCGCGCCTGGTTGCCGGGGATGGCTCCGCCCGTCAGATCTGGCCGCCTCGGCCCTGGGATCGGGGCAATACTCCGATCTGGCGGCTGGTGGGTGGGGTTTCACCGAATCCGCCCGGATCTAGCCGGCGTGGCCTTGCCTCGTCCTACCCGGCTTGGGTGTTTATGGTGTGGTGCTCCCTGGTGGTGGCGGTGTGGGTCGTTCTCTATGTTTTGACGGGATGTTTGCGGTGGGTGGATGTCGGGGCGGCGGCCTGGGGTGGTGTGGACGGCGTTGCCTCTTCGGCGGGTGACGGCTGTGGGTGTTGGTGGTCTGCGACTTTGGCCATGCGGGCGGCGAGATCTCGTTGGACGTCAACTATAGTGGGTCGGTGTGCCCCGTCACCCGGCGTGCCTGCTTCGATGAAGTCCAACGCCTTCTCCGGCTGTGTGCGCTTCCCTGGCCAGGATTTGGCCGGGTGGATGGGATGGGGGCGGGACCGGGGGAAACCCTTGGCTGTCGGCAGAGGCCATGACAATGGCGGCGCCTTTGCTGGGCGTCGGTCCCCTTCTTGGAGGCCTTGTCGAGGTCTTCTCCCGTCTTTCACCGTGATCTTCCTTTGGGCGAAAGCTCTAGTTCCCCTTGCGGGCGACGGTGTCGTACCCTCGTCGCACTCCTTCTTGCAGGCGTCGCCTAGGGTTCCCGGAAGCATGGTGGGCACTTTGCGGTGCGTGTGAGGTGTTTGGCGGTGGCAATGTGTGCGGCATTTCAGCTATTCTCCGCCGGTCTTTGTCCTGTGGTGGCGCTCCTTCTGCTTGGAGATGGACTAGCATAGATGGTGGTCATTGTTTGGCGTCATGGTGGTGTCGCTGGTGGAGGAACCTACCAAGGTTGGCACCTCAATCTGCTCTGAAGATGGACCAGTGGAACATGGCGACGACGACACATGTGAGTGCATCAGACCGGATTGTGCCCCAGACCTGGTATGTGGCTCGGTCGAGGCCTCTGGCTTTATATGTTAGGCTCAGGTGAGAGGTCTGGGTATTTGGCCCAGCTTGTACCCCCTTCATCATTTGGATAGGAGTAGCGGCAAATGTTGCCAAGATGGCGGATTCAGGTATATTGTTGTACTACTTTGTAAGGTCCTCGAGAATATCAATAAAATGGCCGCATGCATCTCCCAGATGCAGAGGCCGGGGTCATCCTCCTTTTCAAAAAAAGACTGATAGAGTGACTGAATAGCAGCAATTTGTACATTGATTTCATTTTCGTTTTCCCATATGGCCATGGAATGCATAGCTTTGCACAGATTTAAAGAGTAAATATAATACTAGATGATGTGTACAAGCTTGATTTTTGTGTGCATGCATGTGTGCACTACACTGAATTAGCCGTAGCATATATGTGCTGTATCAGCCTTTTATAAAAGGATAGAGGTTGGGGACTGCGCACTGCACCTATACATACATTACAACACTAAAGCTAGCTTTGAGAAGAGAATAACAAAAAACAACCAAGGCAAGAAAAAGAGCAAGAAACGTGTGCTGACCGCGGGTAAGTGTGTGTGTGAAATATTTTTTATCTGTTTAAGTTTCTTGCATAATAACTATGGTTGTGTACTGCGTACCTGCATTATGCGGCCATTCAGTTTCTTTAGGAAGTTTGCTTCCAAGAAGAACTCCAAGGGGGTTATTGGGGAGTCACTACTAGAAAAACCGCTACTAATGACGCACCTAATTTGGCCATTAATGGCGCATCACTGGTGCGCCATTACTAGCACGCCATTAGTAATTTTTACTAATGGCGCACCAGTGGTGCGCCATTAGTATCTGGTATACTAATGGCGCACCACTGGTGCGCCATTACTATAGGCCACGGTGCGCCATTAGTATGCCTCCCAGGGGCCATGTATACCCAGGTGCTTTGGCATACTAATGGCGCACGACCACGAGATGCGCCATTAGTAACAGCGGCATACTAATGGCGCACTATCCAGTGATGCGCCATTAGTATGCTTTGTCATACTAATGGCGCACTGTCATGTGATACGCCATTAGTATGAATATTAGGTTTTTTTTTATTTTTTATTTTCTGTTTTTTGCACAGGTTACAAAATGTATAATTTGACAAAATATAGACAGCACACATCAACAACAGATTCATCGAATACAATAGAAGATTAGTCTTTGAATACAATTCATCATATTAGTCTCCGAATACAATTCATCATATTAGTCTCCAATTTTTATTATAGTAAGAATATTACAATGTCTTTACAAGTTTCCAATAAAAGGAAAATTGCAAGGAAATAAAAAAAACCTAAAGCTAATCTTCTAGTAATCTTTTCTTCTTTTTCTTCACTTTATCCCTGCAAAATGTAACAAAATAAACAGAAACACAAACAAACTATTTTATAACATGTCAATACTGTCATTTTTTCAGACCAAGTAACTAACAACTTCAGTGAGACAGGCACAGTGCAGTGTGAATTTCAATTGGCTAAATCATATATAGAAATCAGTATCTTCTCTATGAACCTGAAACTGAGATGACTGGACTAATTTTGCACATTTGATTTATGAATTTATTCTTCTTCGACAGCCAACTATACTTCGGATCACCTTCTAAGCATCTGTACATACTACATAGGCTTATTAATCCAACAGCCACAATGCAAATATCGACTATTTCCATTCAACTTCTTCACTTACTCATTATTATCTAATGAAACCATTCGTAACTAATGAAGCAGATTGGCTGAAGTTATTATCAAGTTCTAAGTCCTAATTGAAGCAGATCTGCTAGGGTTCTTCTCGCTAGCCCCTCATGGCCAACCGTTTCGGAACAGGCAGGCAGAGCTGCTTGGCCGGTGGCTAGGGAGTCGCTGGTGATGTTGGGCATCTCACACGAGCACCTGGCTATTTGAGGAAACTGAAATAGTAGCATAAACAAGATTGATTCCGAGGAAATGATAGAACCTCTTCTATCAAAGTGCTACTCCCCCCGTTCCATAATTCCAGTCGTGGTTTTGTAACTAAAACCATGAAGAGAACTATGGAATGGAGGGAGTAGAAAACAATAGAATGCTTAAAATTCTACCATACACAGCAGCAACAGACATTACACAAGCATTTATTTATTTATTGCATTTGGCACAAGTTAAAAATTCTCACAAGCAGAGGCGGTCCTATCAGACAAAAAGAACATGGACCGCTCATTACAAAGCACTTCTACTGCAGTATCATGGAGTAGGAAAAGGGGCTTAAGCAGCAAAGAAGTATAATAAGAGAAAAAAACACTGTGGCGGCTGGAACTAGAAGAGCACCATCACAGGTTCGAAACATCACCATGGGGTCGATGGCCGGCATAGCCCATGGCAGGGCTGGATGGGCAGCATAATAACACAATAAAATTTTGATGTATACTTATTCGTTTGAAAAGATGCAAGCTTATTTACACCCTAGGGCTGTTGATTAGGGTCTAGATGGTATTTTTGTTCCTTGCGTAAGTAAGAGAAGGACTAGCATCCATAGTAAAAAGAAAGGTAAACATACATAAAGGAAAGTTTTTATAGCGTCACGACCGAAAGAGGCTACGTGCGGCTGGGTGAAACGGACAAGGTTTCATGTATGCAATATATTATAGAAAAATAAGTGTTGACAGAAAATGAATGATTTCCTGTCAAACAAACAGAGCTTCATTTTGTAACATTTCTGACCCACACGATTATTGTACAGCATAGTAGAGGAGACCACTGTACATACATGTGTTGAATGAAGCAGACTAAGAAATATTGGGTGGGTATAAAGAATACAATAGTACGGTGGCTGATGCAAACAAGTGCAGAGTTGCATCTACAGAATAGGTAACAAATTAAATAGCCCTGGTGCCAGCAGTAGAGTTCGTGTATCCAATCCATCCTTTGTTTAACAGCAGCTCCAACTCTTGTGTAACAAATTAAGTTTGGCATGGGCACACATAAAGCACTGACATTTTCACGGCTCGATGGCCGTGGGCTAAGGGAGCAGAGGAGGAGGTGCGGCTCACCTCACATGGCGGTGGAACCGAGGGATGAAGGTGCGGCGCACCGGAGCAGGCAGAGGTGCCTTGTGTTGGCCAAACTCGTGGCCAGCAGCAGAGAAGCGCTTCTCTTGCTCGATGGATGTTGGGTGTGTGTGAGGCGTGCTCCTGCCTGCCTGCCTGCATGAGGAACGGGAGGACCATTAGAGAAGAGAAGGGAAGGGAATAAGAGCAGGTAGAGGATGGCAAGGGGAGAGGAGGGAATCAAAATCGAAGATGAGAAGATGACCTTGAGGAGGAGCAGGGGAAAAGCGGAGCAGCAGAAACAGAGGCCTTCCTCTCCCGGTGGTGAGGACCGAGGCGACCTCCTTCACGGCCTAGCCAGGTCGACGACTCTGGCGACCGTGGCTGCCAGATCCGGTGTCGCCATGGCCGACCTCCTCCTGTGGTGCCTGCTAGGTCGCCATGGCCGCGGGCTCCTTGTCTGTGGCGGCTGGATCTGGGGCCTTGGGGTGGCAGGGAGCTCCTCCTCCTGCAGCTCGGCGGCCTCCACACCCCGGAGCAACACCATCGCCGGAGGACGTGGTCACCTGCTCTCCTCTGGATCCGGTGAGGAGGGTTGGGGAAGGAGCTCACCACGGCTCCATGCCCTGGATCTGGTGTGAGGGAGGGGGAAGGGAGCTCGCCGTGGTCAGGAGGGAGAGGAAGAGGCGGGCGGCCGGGGCTTCCTGATCTAAATCAAAGTCGAGGGAGGTGGGTGGGTGTGTCAGGAGGAAGGTGAGGGAAAGAGAACGTGACAAGAGGGAGGGGATAAGGGGTGATAGCAATGGCGCACTGGTAGGGGTGCACCATACGTATAGATAGCAATGGCGCATCTCTTACTGGTGCGCCATTACTAGTTATAACTAGTAATGGCGCACTGTGTCTGGATGCGCCATTAGTATGTTTGGACAGGTGCACTAGTTCAAAAAAAAATTTGATACTAATGGCGCACCTTGGGCCAGGTGCGCCATTAGTAGTTTCAACTCTAATGGCGTATCAGAAGGTGGTGCGCCATTAGTATATACTAATGGCGCACCACTTGTCTGGTGCACCATTAGTGTCAATCTCATCTATAGCCCTTTTTCTAGTAGTGAGTCATCTGACAATGATCTCCATACCCGAAGGTTGGCAGAACTACGGCCGTGTGAGTGGTCGCATAATCCATTCATGGAAGGGGCTGGAATCCTTCAAGAGTTCACACAATATGCTGCTAATTCCGGCCTCATCGACTTCATCGCATCTGAATGCGAACAGTATCATCTCTTCACAAATTCCTTTGTGCAAAACTTTCATTTCCATTCTAGGAATAATCCCCCTGACGTGCAGTTTAATTTATATGCTGAAACCCATCAGATACCACTTACTGAATTCTGTGACATATGCATGCTTCCTTCTCATGGTGATTTGGTAGAACCTAAGCCATCGGAGTTTGAAGATTTTTACCGTACTCTGACAGTGTGGGATGAGAGAGGAGTAACTAGCACCACCGTTGTTAGCTTGCAGTTTCCTGCCGTGCATTATTTTGCTTTGTTTATTGCAAAGTGCTTGCTAGCTAGAGAGAAGGTGGGTGCACTTAGCTCCCCAGACTTTGCTGTTTTGCATCGTGCACTTTATGGCGACAACACTTATAGCTTGGGAGCTACTGTGGCACGTCGCCTTCACCTTAACAGATCTAAGGGTAAAATATATCGGGATTTACGCTACTCGCTTGGCAACTCACTTTAACGTGCAGATACGCCAGCATGATCATCCTTTGCCCAGGGCATACTTAGATACAACAGCTATGGAGGACCACCAGTTTATTGTTGCTGATTACCCTAATATTGATATGCCCTTACAACTTAGTTTTCAGTGTGAAAACTCATGATATTATTCCCTTGCCTGCACCTGCTTTTTTTGATCATGTTGGCAGGGCGGATACAAGATTATGCCTGAGGACATTGTCGCTTACCGGAACAACCTGGCTGCGGCACAGGAGGAGCCACAGTAGTGGGACCCTCTGGTGCCCGCTCCCGAGCACTTCAACATTGGACCTCACGGCTTCTAGGACTGATGATTACCAAGTTAGGCCAAAAGCCTAAGCTTGGGGAGTACGTATTTCCACCAACATTACATTCATGTTCACACATTTCATTCCAATTGTCGGTGTTCACACTTATTATATCATCCATGTTAAATTTATTTTCTCGCTTTCTTCTTGTGTGTTTGAAAAACTTTGAGAAAATCCAAAATATGTTTCTTGCTTCTTTTTGATTTTTATTCCTAGTTTAAATTGTTGTAGCACTAAAAAGAAAACCCAAAAAGATTTCATTGTTCTTCTTTTACTTGTTGGGAGCTTTCCCGTGTAAATAGTTTTTCTAGTTTTTGCTTTTCTCTTTTTATTTTCTTGTTTACAAAAAACCAAAAACTCCAAAAATATTTCAGTGTGTTTCTCTGAATTTCTTTTCTTTTTGTTGAGTCATACGGAGGAGAAGACCACGATGAAAATGTTGAGTGACTCTCATTTGCATTATTGTTGATCTAATAAAGTGCCCATATTACCTTGCCTTCTTCTCTTGAATAAAATGTTTGCAGATTCCAGCTTTGTCCACAACACTCTTGCACTATTATTATTTTTAAATTGTTCGGTCGTGCAAGTGAAAGGCAATAATGACGGCATTTGATGAACTGGCAGTGGCAGAGAGAAACGGGTATGAACTCGACTTGTTCTGTTTTTGCAAATATGTTTAAACCAATATCCATGATTCAGCCTATTATGATCAAACATGTTTGCAATGACAATTAGAGATTATAGTTTCTCATGCCATGCATACGTAGCTAGGAGTGAATAATGACTTATCATGGATATCAAGATTGCGTTAAAACGATTGTGATGTAGTATGATGATATGGTATCCTCCTCTAAATGTTCGAGTGGCTTGACTTGACACATGTTCATGCATGTAGTTGAATCAAAACCAACATAGCCTCTATGATATTTATGTTCATGGTGTTCATATCCTACTCATGCGAGTATCCAATGTTTCTTAGGCATAATGCATGTTGATGACCGCCGTTGCTCTCTAGCTGGCTGCTTCTTAACCTATTTGCTAGCCTTCTCCTATACTAAGTGGAAATTCTGCTTGTACATCAAAAACCTTGAACCCAAGTTATTCCAGATGAGTCCACCATACCTACCTATATGCGGTATTACCATGCCGTCCTAAGTAAATTTTCATGTGTCGTCTCTAAAAACTTCAAATAAATATCCTTTTTGTGTGTCTGGATCGTTCATGGAACAACAGGAGGTAGTCCGTATCTTCCATGCTAAACGGGTTATTCTCAAGTCGAGTGTTTATTCACTCGCCATCGCACGAGAAAAGGGCGGTAATAGGGATGCCCAATCCCAAACTGCAAAAAGAATTGATCTCTCAAATAATCAAACAAAAACTCCCAATGGAGTCATAACCTTTACCTTTCCGCTTGGGAACCGCCACTAGCGTGCTTAGCATGGAAGATATTGATAATTGATGGTCGTGAAGTAAATGAGAAGGGTGCATGTCTCAAAATATCTTTCACCTCTGTTTTAAAACTTGAGCTCTGGCACCTCTGCAAATCACTACTTCCCTCTGCGAAGGGACTATCTATTTACTTTTATGTTGTGTCATCACCTTCTCAAACAAGTGCCAAAACCTGAGAGCATTGTTGTCATGCTGATGCACTGTGTGTAGCTAATGTTGGGTGCATAATGACTGGATCTTTTCTACCGTGAACATTGCTTGAACTTTAGGGGTGCTCTGCATTTATGTTTTGCGGTCTCAGAAAGGGCTAGCGAGATACCACTATTGTCATATTATATCATGGTTGTTTTGACACATGTTGTTGTTTGAGATATCTTATTATTGCTCTCTAGTTAATTATGTTATTGATATGAGTTAATATATTTTTTAAGAGTTATTGTCGACATGGTTAGTTATAATCTTTGCTGGAAACCTAGGTGTTGTTTAAGCTTATTTATGAAACAAGAGCAAAAGAGTTCGTAAAAGTTTTTCATTTTCACTTCCATTTTATCAATTGAATTTCTTGAGGACAAGCAAAGGTTTAAGCTTGGGGGAGTTGATACGTCTCCTTCGTATCTACTTTTCCTAATGTGTTTCCTCTTGCTTTGGACTCTAATTTGCATGATTTGAATGAAACTAACCTAGACTTACGTTGTTTTCAGCAGAACTACCATGGTGTTGTTTTTGTGCAGAAATAGAAGTTCTCGGAGTGGAACGAAACTTTGGGAGGATATTTTATACAAATAAAGAGAATTTCTGGAGCCAAGAACCACCGAAGGGGGGCACCTGGGTGGGCATAACCCACCAGGGCGTGCCACCCCCTCTAGGCGCGCCCAGGTGGGTTGTCCCCACCTGGTGGCCCCGATGACCCTGAAACCAACGCTATAAAATCCTATTTTTCCAGAAAAAAATTGAGGAAGAAAGAATTATCGCATTTCACGAGATGGAGCTGCCGCTTTATCCTCTTCTTCATCGGGAGGCCAGATCTGGAGTCCGTTTGGGGCTCCAGAGAGGGGGGGGGGTTCGATCTTCGTCATCACCAACACATCCCCATTGCCAATTCCATGATGCTCCCCACCGGGAGTGAGTAATTCCTTCGTAGGCTCGCTAGTCGGTGAGGAGTTGGATGAGATTCATCATGTAATCGAGTTAGCTTTGTTAGGGCCTGATCCCTGGTATCCACTATGTTCTGAGATTGATGTTGCTATGACTTTGCCATGCTCAATGCTTGTCACTTTGGGCCCGGGTGCCATAATTTCAGATCTGAACCGTTTATGTTATCACCATTATATCCATGTTCTAGATCCAATGTTGCAAGTTATAGTCACCTACTACGTGTTATGATCCGGCAACCCCGGAGTGACAATAGTTGGGACCACTCCCGGTGATGACCGTAGTTTGAGGAGTTCATGTATTCACCGTGTGTTAATGCTTTGTTCCGGTTCTCTAATAAAAAGCAGCCTTAATATCCCTTAGTTTCCAATAGGACCCCGCTGCCACGGCAGGGTAGGACAAAAGATGCCATGCAAGTTCTTTCCATAAGCATGTATGACTATTTACGGAATACATGCCTACATTATATTTATGAACTGGAGCTAGTGTCGTATCGCCCTAGGTTATGACTATCTCATGATGAATATCATCCAATGAATCACGGATCCAATGCCTACGAATTTATCTATTGTTCTTGCTAAGTTACTACTGCTGCTACTGCTACCGTTACTGCTACAAAATCATTACTAACACTGTTACGGTTACTATTGATGTTACCATTACTATCAAAACTATCATATTACTGTGCTACTGATCACTTTGCTGCAGATAATTAATCTCCAAGTGTGGTTTAATTGATAACTCAGCTGCTAATACTTGCAGCCTACATCTACTACTATTACTCCACACATTGACCGCTATCCAACATGCATCTAGTGTATTAAGTTCATGGAAAAACGGAGTAATGCAATAAGAATGATGACATGATGTATACAAGATCTATTTATGTAGAAATTGAGCCCATCTTGTTATCCTTAATAGCAACGATACATACGTGTCATTTCCCCTTCTGTCACTGTGATCAAGCACCATAAGATCAAACCCATCACAAAGCACATCTTCCCATTGCAAGATAAATAGATCAAGTTGGACAAACAAAACCCAAATATCGAAGATGAAATACGAGGCTATAATCAATCATGCATATAAGAGAACAAAGAAGACTCAAATAACTTTCATGGATAAAAACATAGATCTGATCATAAACTCAAAGTTCATCGGATACCAACAAACACACCGCGAAAAGACTTACATGATATGGATCTCCAAGAGACCATTGTGTTGATAATCAAGAGAAAGAGAGGAAGTCATCTAGCTACTAGCTACGGACCCGTAGGTCTAGAAAGAAC
>NC_041389.1:38039919-38041372 GCF_002162155.2 Triticum dicoccoides
GCCTTGGTGGGTTGTGCTCCCCTCAGGTACTTTCTTGGACCACTCGATGTCTTCTAGTCTAAAAAATCCACAAAAAGTTTTGCTGCTTTTGGACTCCGTTTGGTATTGATTTCCTGTGATGTAAAAAACAAGCAGAAAACAGCAACTGGCAGTGGACACTATGTCAATAGGTTAGTACCAAAAAATGATATAAAATGACTAAAATGATTGTAAAACATCCAAGAATGATAATATATATTATAGCATGGAACAATCAAAAATTATAGATGCGTTGGAGATGTATCAAGTGCGTCTGGAGCGCGGCAAAGGCACGGGCAGCCGGAGTAGATGCAAGCACGTGCAGCCAAACGCGATGGTGGAGGCATCAAACGGCGATGGGAAGAGGGGGAGAAGGGGGAACTGACACGGAATCGATGGTGGAGCTCACCGCGAGGCCATAGGAGAGCACGAGAAGGTTGAGGAGGCGTCGAAGCAGCGGCACGATGACGAATCGACGAGGAGGATCTTTGGTGCCCGGTGAGGGAGTCCAAATTAGGGGGTCCTCGGGCAGCCGGACTATGTACTTATGCCGGACTATTGGACTATGAAGATACAAGATTGAAGACTTCGTCCCGTGTCCAGGTGGGACTCTCCTTTGCGTGGAAGGCAAGCTTGGCAATTCAGATATGTAGATCTCTGTCACGACCGGGTTTTCCGGGTAATAAATTTCCAAAAAAGACCGTCGTGCTCATCAGCCCCAGGATTACTGTTAGCTGATGAGGCTCCAACTTGATACAGAAATTCCAAGCAGAAAACAAAATATGTAGTACAAGGCCATTCTGGCCTGTGAGTACAACAAATGGTTTCTAGTGGTTGATGGCGGAAGCGGGTTGTGAAACATCAGTGTCTATGGGACTCCATTTCCCACGGGAACAGCTGACCAGGTTAACTCCTATCTTCGCGAGGCTGCTATCTCCATTACTTAGGTTCCGGGGCTGTCATCGCGTCGCTCCTCTTCGTGCAAGAAAATCTGGCCAAGACAATAGCCAGGGACAAGCCAGTGAGTACTTTGAATGTACTTGCAAACATTATGAACACAGGTATAATATAACAATGATGTGCTGAAAATATTTTATGCTCATGACGTCAGTCACAAAAGATAAATAAATCTCTGATGCGTGCAAGCAAGTTATTTATAAAATTGCAATAACATAGTAGTATTAAAATTTATGAAATAAAGAACAAGCAAAGCCACAGTCGGGCGTCTTAGCGACACCACATAAAGGGCTTTAAAATAAATGCCACAGCCGGGCGTCTGAGAGACACCACACAAAGGGCTTTAAAAGAAATGCCACAGTCGGGCGTCTGAGCGACACCACATAAAGGGCTTTAAAACAAATGCCACAGTCGGGCGTCTGAGCGACACCACATAAAGGGCTTTAAAAGAAATGCCACAGTCGGGCGTCTGAGCGAC
>NC_041389.1:38041382-38041846 GCF_002162155.2 Triticum dicoccoides
TGATGCGTGCAAGCAAGTTATTTATAAAATTGCAATAACATAGTAGTATTAAAATTTATGAAATAAATAACAAGCAAAGCCATTGTCGGTCGTCTTAGCGACACCACATAAAGGGATTTAAAAGAAATGCCACAGTCGGGCGTCTGAGCGACACCACACAAAGGGCTTTAAAAGAAATGCCACAGTCGGGCATCTGAGCGACACCACATAAAGGGCTTTAAAAGAAATGCCACAGTCGGGCGTCTGAGCGACACCACATAAAGGGCTTTAAAAGAAATGCCACAGTCGGGCGTCTGAGCGACACCACACAAAGGGCTTTAAAATAAACAATCATAGTGAATATCCCGGAGGTAGAACCATCCCAGAGATACTCGATAATAACAATAATATCACGGGTTAGTCAACAATAATAATAATCATAATTATCACAAGTCACAGGTAGTAGTTCCAGTTCTGGTTAACAG
>NC_041389.1:38041856-38046571 GCF_002162155.2 Triticum dicoccoides
AATGCCACAGTCGGGCGTCTGAGCGACACCACATAAAGGGCTTTAAAAGAAATGCCACAGTCGTGCGTCTGAGCGACACCACATAAAGGGCTTTAAAAGAAATGCCACAGTCGGGCGTCTGAGCGACACCACACAAAGGGCTTTAAAATAAACAATCATAGTGAATATCCCGGAGGTAGAACCATCCCAGAGATACTCGATAATAACAATAATATCACGGGTTAGTCAACAATAATAATCATAATTATTACAAGTCACAGGTAGTAGTTCCAGTTCTGGTTAACAGTTTCACCTCCGAAGACCGACACTAAGACCGACACTTGACCCATCCCAGACTGTAATCCTTAACCATGGACACGGCTATTCGAATAGGTTTATTCTCTGCAGAGGGTGTACTCTTTACCCACGAGTAACGGATTTCTTTAGTCCATCGGGACTAATTCCGTCTACGGTCTTTTTGTTGAAAACACACCTAACTTGCACACACCAGCTTAACTCACACGTGTCTGGAATCACCCACGACACCTGTCAAGCAAACTCTAAGTGGGGAGGCTACAACCTCGCGTAACATGGGATCAAATTTATATCGCGCGCTCTAAGGGGTGGCCTCCCCTCTCGGTCCCAACCGGAAACACCCATGCCCCCGGACCAGGTGGCCTGCCTACCAGCTAGAACCGGTATCTTCCACCATGGCCTCTCTGTACGGTGTGTGCTAGAAAGAGGTTGACAACTTACTGAACCGTACTCTACTTGATGTAGAGACGAGTGGTAGTACGAAACAAGTATGGGGGTTACTGGCACAAGACTCGATCTACGGTCGACTCAGGAGGTTTAAGTATTCCCTTCATGATTAGCATGACGAATATATTTCAACCAACAGAGTCACCGCTCATATCACCTTGCCATGCCATACCAGACATAACCGTCCCGACGGAGACCGGCGACAAACTCATGCCTACCCAAGGTAGAGGTTTTCCCGGGTTCCTGTCGGTATGCATGCAAGGCACATGAGGGTGATTATCATCACAAGTGTGTCCATTTCCAACAGCATGGAAATCAATAACATGCACCCATGCATATGATCATATCACTTGAAATAACAAGTTTCTCCAAAGTGAGGTGATGTTATGAACGTATCATCGAACACACAAAAATATTATGCCGGGGTTCAGAATGCTTGCCTTCAATGTGTGGAAAGGCAGGGTGCACTCCAAAACTTGAAACATTTCTCCTCTCTTCAAAAATCCTATTTTAGCAATATAAAAGAATTAACACACAAAATAAAAACAGCACCAAAAGTTATTCTGAATTTTTTTCAAATAAATCTTAAAATAAACTAGGCGAAATTTGAGAGAGGTAGGAAAAAGAATCATTTCATTTGGAGTTGTATTTAAAAAGATATAACCAGTCAAAGTTTTGGTCAAATTCTGTTTTTAAATAAAACAGAAAAAGAAAAACGTTTCAGAATGGAATACGCTTTCGAAGCGGGAGAAACGTACTGGGGTGGATTACGCCTTCACTTATACACATGGACGGCGCGGTCAGATACTGACAGTGGGTCCCGGGGGCCCACTAGTCAGGTTTGCCTATTTCTTTTCCCCCTTTTTCTCTGTCCCGAGCGGAGGCGGAGCTCCGGCGATCGTCGCCGGCGACTGGCGGCTCCTCGCGGGGCCCCGAGGGCGGGGATGGATCCGCCACTCCAGGGAGGTCCTCCCGGTGGTTGCCAGGCCAGTGGGGACGGAGGGAGTTGCCGGCGGCGAGCTTCGCGGCGGAGGAGGCTTCAGTGGCAGAGTGGTTTTGGGAGAATGTGGTTCCCGATCAAAATCGAGTAGGGGGTTGGGTTGCTGGAAGGAAGGAGGTGTTCTTGGTGAAGAGAAATGGGAGGGAGAGGCCCTGGTGGCGGTGGAAGAGCTGGGGCCATGGCGGCGGTCGCTGCTGCCGGAGGTGGGGAAGATGACCTCCCCGGGTCGATTGGCTACCCCAAGGGGTCCTAGGGGATGGCTTAAGAGTCGCTTGCGTGCTCGAAAGGTTTCGGGGCGTCCTTTTATAGCGCGACGAGGTCGGTTCCGCGGCGGTGGATGAGGACGCCGGCGAACCGCCCCTCTGTAGCTTGCATGGCGTCGTGGCGGCGACGAACGCTAGCGGACACGCTTGCGGATGAGTTCGGGCTGTGCCAGGGGCCAGGTGGCGAGCCGGGGTGGCTTGGGCGGCGCTGAACGGAGCAGAGGCTGTCGGCCGACACCGGCGTGCCGCCAAAAGTGCTCTGGCGGTGGCGCTGTAGGGTGCCAGGGCGGGCTGGCGTGTATTGGTGAGGCGGGGAGTGCGTGGCAGCTAGCTGCAGGTGGTCACGAGTCGGAACGGGTGCGGGGTGAGACGCGGCGGCTCGGTTGCACGCGTGCGCCAAACGCACGCTCTGCTCGCGCTCTGGGCGTGCACGGGACGTGCTTGAAGAAATGCCAGTGCATGCTGCAGAGCTTGGGTTAGGCTGGAACTTAACAGATACAGGCCAGGAGCCACTGGGAGTCTAGTGGACATGTTAGTTCTATTAGGGGTGCAAGCTCCCAGTGCAATGTCAAAAGTCATGTCAAAACAGATCATGCCCATAAGGTGTTTGACAAAATGCTAAGGGCACTTAGGCATTTCTTGGGGTGGCCAAAAACTCCAGATCAGTGTCTCCTTAGATGCAAGAGAGAGTGGTGAGGTTAGTTTGTGAAAAGCACAAACTTGTTAGTGCAAGTTTTGCAAAACTACATTTCTGGACAGGAAATAAATGACGTTATTTCATGAACCAAAATTAATCCAATGGGTGCATGCTCCTGGATTTAGGGGTTTGGTAGGGCTGTCTACAAGTAGGAGAAAACACAAGATCTTTGGAGCAAAATTAAATAGGGTTGCAGTAGAAATCACAAGGCTGGACCAGAATGAAAAAGAGGATGATTCACTCAATTTTTTCAAAGAACATAAATAGGTTTTTGCACAAAGTGGAATAATATGCTCCTACTGACCTCCCCTAATTTTGGTAGAAGTTTTAAATAAATATTTAAATAGGTTGTAGTGTAAAATTGCCCACTGGACCAGATTTGAAAACTTGGTGTAGAACTCAAAATATCCAATGAATGAAATATATTATTGCACAAAAGTGATTTAGAGACATCACATGATATCTCCAAATTTTGGTGAAATTTTTAGTTAAATATATCAAATGGTTGTAGTTCAAAAAGAGCTCCAAATTTTAAAACAACTCATTTAATGAATAAAGCTCAGGGTGAAATAATTTTATAAATAAATCTCCTGATTGAGAGATGTTTTTTTAAATGAGAGGGAAATAAGTCCAATATGTTTTGGAAGGATCCACTTGGGAAAAACTCCTTAATATTAAAAAGAAAAGTTTTGAAATCAACAGGGATATTCTTGCAGGCAAAAATTTTAAACTCTTGGCAAAATTTTAATAACTAAAACCTGGTTAAATTTTTGGGGTGTTACAATCTCCTTCTCTGTAACTGACTCTGTGTAACCCTAGCCCCCTCCGGTGTCTATATAAATCGGAGGGCTTAGTCAGTAGGACAACAACAATCAGAATCATAGGCTAGCTTCTAGGGTTTAGCCTCTACGATCTCGTGGTAGATCAACTCTTGTAATACTCATATCATCAAGATCAATCAAGCGGGAATTAGGGTATTACCTCCATCGAGAGGCCCGAACCTGGGTAAACATTGTGTCCCCCGCCTCCTGTTACCATTAGCCTTAAACGCACAGTTCGGGACCCCCTACTCGAGATCTGCCGGTTTTGACACCGACATTGGTGCTTTCACGGAGAGTTCCACTATGTCGTCGAGGTAAGGCTTGATGGCTCCTTCAATCATCTACAATGATGCAATCCAGGGTGAGGTTTTCTCTCCCGGACAGATCTTCGTATTCGGCGGCTTCGTACTGCAGGCCAACTCGCTTGGCCATCTGAAGCAGATCGATAGCTACGCCCCTGGCCATCAGGTCGGGTTTGGAAGCATGAACTACACTGCCAACATCTACGGAGAATTGATATTTGACGGATTCGAGCCCATGTCAGGTGCGCCAAACAGTCACGACGAGCATGACTTAGATCTGCCGTCGGACGGTGTTTGGGAAATCGCACCTGCGGCTGCCCCGGCCCTTAATCCGGAGCTGATCGTGCCATCCGAGGACGGGTGGATAGACCCCACGACAGAGGCCGCACATTCATCGGCGATAGAGCCGAATACAGACTTCACCTCCGATGAGGCCTGTGTCATCGGACCCTCGGACTCGTCTCCGTCCGTAGGCTCCAAATCACGTGCATCCGTGCCCATCGAATCTGATCGGGCACCGATCATGGAGTTTACCTCCGCGGATATCTTTCAGCACTCGGCCTTGGGCGACATGCTAAATTCATTAAAGTCTCTCTCCCTGTTAGGAGAATCCTGGCTGAACTATGTCCGGCTCGAGTGGAAAGTGGACGACGAAGAAATTCGTTCCCCACCCACCACCCACTTAATAGCCACTGTCGATGACTTAACCGACATGCTTGACTTCGACTCCGAAGACATCAACGGTATGGACGACGATGTAGGAGAAGAACAGGAACCACCGCCCACAGGGCGCTGGACAACCACCTCATCATATGATATATATATATATATATATATATATATATATATATATATATATATATATATATATATATATATATATATATATAT
>NC_041389.1:38046870-38092347 GCF_002162155.2 Triticum dicoccoides
ATATGGTGGACACGCCTAAAGAAGGCGATGACGATGAGACAACGGATGATAATCCCCTTGAGAAGCAATCTAAGCACCGGCGTCATTGGCGCCGCTCTAAGCCTCGCTATAGCAAAAATAGCGATACCGGTACAAAAGACAATAATGCTTTGGATAATGCCAAGGACGAAAACAATCCCGGCCAGCCAGGTTCGAGCAGGCCGAACAGGAGGATGGGAAAGCTAGCCCCAAGGAACAGACATTGGATGGAGAATCAGAGGATGACAATTACATGCCCCTCTCCAAAGACGAGGTGAGCCTCAACGACGAAGAATTCATTGTGCCTGAGGATCCCGTCGAGCAGGAGCGCTTCAAGCGCCGGCTTATAGCCACTGCAAAAAGCCTAAAGAAAAACCAGCAGCAGCTTCAAGCTGATCAAGATCTGCTAACTGATAGATGGACTGAGGTCCTGGCAGCCGAGGAATACGGACTCGAGCGCCCAACCAAAAGTTACCCAAAGCGCAGGTTGCTACCTCAACTCGAGGAGGAGGCATTAAAGCCTACACTACCAGCGCAGGATGCGGCTGACCGGCCACCTCGCGGCCGAGACAAAGCGGCGTATCAGCCCAAACACTAGCCCGCACCCCGTCACCAATCAAACAAAAACACTAAGGCCTGGGGCTACACGCAGGACCTGCGAGACGTATTGGAAAACAAAGCAGGACAGTTAAGATTGATCTACGGATCACGGGGGCACGCCCCAACACGAGACGATGACCGTCACACCGGATATACTAAAAACAAATCCGACCGGGCTGAATACAACAGATCAGACTCATTTGAACTGTGTCGTGATGTAGCCCTGCACAGAGGCGCCACACACCCCCTATGCTTCACTGACGAAGTAATGGATCATGAATTCCCAGAAGGGTTTAAACCCGTGAATATTGAATCCTACGATGGTACAACATACCCCGTGGTATGGATTGAAGATTTCCTTCTCCACATTCACATGGCCCGCGGCGATGATCTACACGCCATCAAGTACCTCCCACTAAAACTCAAGGGACCGGCTCGGCATTGGTTGAATAGCCTGCTGGAAAAATCCATTGGCAGTTG
Source organism: Triticum dicoccoides (assembly GCF_002162155.2). Taxonomy (NCBI): domain Eukaryota; kingdom Viridiplantae; phylum Streptophyta; class Magnoliopsida; order Poales; family Poaceae; genus Triticum; species Triticum dicoccoides. The sequence continues at coordinate 38,047,969 of NC_041389.1, forward strand.
GGAGAACCTGGAAGACGCATTCCTTGACAACTTCCAGGACACTTATGTGCGACCGCCAGATGCTGATGACTTAAGTCACATAACCCAACAACCCGGAGAGTCAGCCAGGAAATTCTGGACTCGGTTCCTATCTAAAAAGAACCAAATTGTCGACTGTCCGGACGCAGAAGCCCTAGCGGCCTTTAAGCATAACATCCGCGACGAGTGGCTCGCCCGACACCTCGGCGAAGAGAAGTCGAAGTCCATGGTAGCCCTCACGACACTCATGACCCACTTTTGTGCGGGCGAGGATAGCTGGCTGGCTCGCAGCAATAGCACATCAAGAAATCCTGGCACTTCAGATGTCAGAGACAACAACGGCAATCCCCAATGCAACAAACACAAGCGTCGCACCAGTGGCGACAACGCCGAAGACACAACAGTCAATGCCAGATTCAGCGGCTCTAAGTCCGGTCAGCGGAAAAGGCCATTCAAAAGAAACAATCTGAGCCATCCAGTCTGGACCGCATACTCGATCGCTCGTGTCAAATTCATGGCACCCCCGATAAACGAGCCAACCACACCAACAGAGAATGTTGGGTGTTTAAACAGGCCGGCAAGTTGAATGCCGAACACAAGGAAAAGGGGCCGCATAGGGATGACGACGAGGGGCCTCGGCTGCCAAACACAGGAGGATAGAAGAAATTTCCTACCCAAGTGAAAACGGTAAACATGATATACGCCACCCATATTCCCAAGCGGGAGCGGAAGCGCGCACTACGGGATGTTTACGCGATGGAGCCAGTCGCCCCAAAGTTCAATCCATGGTCTTCTTGTCCAATCACTTTCGATCGAAGGGACCATCCTACCAGTATCCGTCATGGCGGTTCGGACGCATTGGTCCTTGACCCCATCATTGTCGGATTCCACCTCACACGAGTCCTTATGGACGGTGGCAGCAGCCTGAACCTGCTTTATCAGGATATAGTCCACAAAATGGGCATCGATCCCTGAAGGATCAAACCCACCAAAACCACCTTTAAAGGTGTCATACCAAGTATAGAGGCCTGTTGCATGGGCTCAATCACACTGGAAGTAGTCTTCGGATCTCCGGACAACTTCCGAAGCGAGGAGTTAATCTTCGATATCGTCCCCTTCTGCAGTGGCTATCACACACTGCTCGGGTGAACCGCATTTGCTAGATTCAATACGGTACCGCATTATGCCTACCTCAAGCTTAAGATGCCAGGACCTCGCGGGGTTATAACAGTCAATGGAAACACAGAGCGCTCCCTCCGCACAGAGGAGCACACTGCGGCCCTCACAAGAGAAGTACAGAGCAGTCTTCTTAGGCAGATCTCCAACTCGGAAACAAAGCCCCCGGACACCGCCAAGCGAGTCCGAAGTACTCTGCAACAGGATCGTCTGGCACGTCCAGAGCTCGCATAGCAATTCCGCCTCCGTCCTAGTCCTGGTCAAACGCTGAAATTTGTGCCACGCGTACATAATTACGCACTTAAAATACCATGGGCATAGGCGGAGGAATGGCCACAACGCGGTCCAAAATACGGCTCTACCGTCACAAGACCCGTACACCTTCACCCTTTTCTTTCTTTCAGGTCCTTCTCTTTTCGAGGCTCATCCGATAATCTGAGTATGGGACCCATTATGGGACGGAAAAACCAAGGAGGCAAGAAGCTTTGACGTACAAGGGAATCCTCAAGTGGTCTCTGATAACGATCACTATACCTGTTTTACATACCCACCCGCAGCTCGCTCTTGGTTAGGACATGTCAAATAGTCCTATTTTGCTTATCGCACTACTTGTATACATATGCCTCGACTTATTATTATAACAATGGAAAATAATGTACAACGTCCGCTTATTATTACATTTCTCTATCTTTTCCTTGACTATTTATTTATAGCTCCCGTACATTTTGGTACGATCAGCTCGCCAGGGGCTTCAGTGTACCCCATAACACGGCAAGAAAAGTCCGAACACTTTCGACAGTGCGGCACCCCGAACTTATAGCATTATATGCATCAGCTCCGAATCATGTCTTGGGTCAATAGTTCGGTTTGCCCAGGTCCCATGTTTTGGTGTCTTACATTCCGCTATATCGGCTAAGGTAGCACAGGGAGAACTACTGTGATTGTGTCCCGGTTCTTCCGGACGAGCACCTCAGTAGAGAAAGCCGAAAAGTGACTGTCATGATGCGGCAAGAGCTGGTCGCTGTTCGAGAGGTCTCAAATCCTTCAAGTTTTTTCCACTTTGGGCAAGGAATCGGCCTTGTCTGATTTAGGCATGTATAGCACCCCAAGTTCAGCTTTCCGAATACCAGGGGCTACGCCAAAATTTAAAATTATAGACTTCTATGGCTAAGTGAGAGTGATAAAGTTGTATAGTCTGATTGCCTTGTTCGTTGCGCTAAACACCTCCTTAAAGGACCAAAAAATTGATAAAGAGTGTTTAGATTTATCCCGAACACCCCAGTACTAGTTACATGGGGGCAGAAGCCGACGACTGGCCAACTCTCAGATTTTATAAACGGCCGCACAGAAGGTAATATTTTAAACCAACAGGCATTATATAGCGCACATGAACTTGTTTTCATATTACAGGATCAAATGAGTACATTCATTCAAATATTGCATCCATCTTCGCCCAGTCCACTTTCGCGCGGGCGAAGGCCCGGCGCGCACCTTCAATGCAGACTGGCCGCTTTATGACTTCAAGCCACGGACATGCATTTACAAGCCGCTTCACGAGGCCGAAGTAGCTACTGGGCAAGGGCTCAGCAGGCCACATCTGGACTATAAGGTCCTTCATGGCTAGTTCGGCCGCCTTGTGCAATTCGACCAGTTGCTTCAGCTGGTCGCTCAAGGGCATCGGATGTTCGGTCCCAGTATATTGAGACCAGAACAACTTCTCCGTCGAGCTCCCTTCCTCAGCTCGGTAGAACTCTGCGGCATCAGAGATGTTGCGCGACAGATCTGCGAATGCTCCTGGAGCGCTCCAAATTCAGGTAAGTAAAAAGAAAGTCTCCTTCACATGCTTGCTTTGCATATTGAATGCCTTACCCACCGCAATCTTCTTGGCCGCTTGAACCTCTTGGAGGGCCTTTTGGGCTTCAGCTTTGGCATCCTATGTGCTCTGGCAGGCCTTCGCAAGCTTGGACTCTTGCGTCTTAGAGTCACGCTCCAAGGAATCGCATTTTTTGACGAAGTCCTGGAGCTCTTGCTGGACCTCGTCAACCCGGGCCTCTTGTTTCTCGTGCTCGGTGTGCTCCTTGGCTGCTTTGTCTTCGGCTTCGGACAACGCCTTCTTAAGGGCCGCCACTTCGGTCGTGGCCCCTATTAAAATTCATGACGCTTCTATTAGCATCAACAACTTTTCCTTTATATGACATACAGACGGGGTATCACTTACCTTTGTTCTCCTCGAGTTGCCTCTTCACGAGGCCAAACTCTTCCTCGGACCGCTCCAGGTTCCGCTTCAGTCTGGAGACCTCCGCGGTACGAGCGGGAGCGGCCAGCAGCGATGCCTGCTTATTCACATAGACATACTCTGATTAGGCTCATGTGGATGTTATTTGATCCTCTGTTCAGCCTTTCTTTCCGAACACCAAACAGAGCATCAGGGGCTACTGTCTATGCTATGATATTTTCTCATAATTTGATTACTTACCTCAAAGCCTGTTAGGAGGCTGGCGCAGGCTTCAGTCAATCCGCTTTTGGCGGACCGAACCTTCTCAATCACCGCACTCATGATGGTGCGGTGCTCTTCGTCAATAGAAGTGCCGCAAAGCGCTTCCAGCAAGTTATCTGATGCCTTTGGTTGGACAGAGGTCATTGGCACGGGCGGCTTGCCCCCTTAGAGAGAGGCTACCTGCCCGAATTCGGAACCACTGCGGGTTCCGATGCAGTATCCGGCTGGGGGCCAGACTTGTTGCGGCCCCCGTTCTCAGCATCCATGGGGGTCTTCCCTTCCATGTGCCCGGCGTCTGGGATTTCACCTTGGGGCATCTCCAGAACTGTCTCCACATGGTCCGGTATCCTCTGAGACAACACCTCGGTGTCATCCGCGGGCTGGGGGGAGGTTGCCGTAGGGAGTGAATTGTTGTTCATCGCCGACTGGCCCAAAGACCCATCCAAGGAGGATACGTCGATGTGGGCTTCGAACGGACTACACGATCACATTTGACATGATAAGAAGCAATAAAGCAAAGCATACCGGAAGTATTATAGTGTCCGAATACTTACGACTTTGCCAGGGGCTTGTCCCTAGGCAACCACTCCTTGTTGCTGTAGGCGGCTGTTGTGGAGTGGTCCGGAGGGAGGATCTTTCCCTTCTTGGACCCTTCGGCCTCCCCAGACGGGGAAGCCTTCCTTTTCTTCTCCCCCCCCCCGGTTGGGGGGGGGGAACTTTCCTCTTCCTCCTCCTTGTTTTCGTTGGAGGAGCGCTGTCGGTGTTAAAACCGGCGGATCTCGGGTAGGGGGTCCCGATCTGTGCGTTAAGGCTGATGGTAACAAGAAGTAAGGGACACAGATGTTTACCCAGGTTCGGGCCCTCTCGATGGAGGTAAAACCCTACTTCCTGCTTGATTAATATTGATGATATGGGTAGTACAAGAGTAGATCTAACACGAGATCGTAGAGGCTAAACCCTAGGAGCTAGCCTATGATGGTATGATTGTAATTGTGATCGGCCTTCTAAGGACCAATCTCTCCAGTTTATATAGACACCGGAGAGGGCTAGGGTTTACATGGAGTCGGTTACAAGGAAGGAAATATAATGTTCGGATCGCCAAGCTTGCCTTCCACGCCAAGGAAAGTCCTATCCGGACACGGGCCGAAGTCTTGAGTCTTGTATCTTCATGCTTCAATAGTTCGGACGTTGTACACAGTCTGGCTGTTCGGATTGTCACATCCCTAGTTCTGGTATGCTCAAGGCTAGCTAGTCATTTGTGCATCATGTTTAAATTCCATTTAAATTTGAAATGAGGATTTGTGAAACCCTCAGATTCATTTTTGTAAATGACCCAGATAAAAATTGCTCCAAAAGGTCCAAGAAAATGCTCATGTTGCTCCCTGAAAATATTGGAAAGAGATAAAAATCAAACCAATATTTTTAGGATCTCATAAGTATTTATTTTGGGCATTTGGAATTAATGCATAATTATTTGCATTGGATATATATTTGTTATATACATAATATATGTCCAAAAATTATGCCATTTATAAAGGAGCTCTGGAATAATATAACTAGCTTCCATAAAAATTGGCATAAGAAAATAAAATGATTTAGTATTTTTTTAAACCCAAACAAATGTCAGAAAATAGAAAAAGAAACAAAACAGAGGAAAACCCTACCTGGACTTACCCACGGCCTGGCACTGTGTGGCCTGGCCCAGCGGCCACGCAGGCCGGCCCAGCCAGCTGGCCGACGCCAGTCGTCCCCTTCCTCGCGCCAGGAGGACAGGGGCACGCGCTGGCGCGCGCGGCCACGCGTCCGGCTGGGGCCACGTCTCCCCGCCACCTCCTGCCTCCCTGCCTGCTCCGTGACTCCCTGGACGTCGCCACGCACGCCCCGCGCCTCTATCCCTCTCTCTCATTCCTCCCCTTCCCCTAGTCTCTCTCCCATGCGACCGCCCGAACGCGCCGTCGCCGCCGCACACCATTGCCGCGGCCACCACCTCCCCCTCGCCCTCTCTTCGAGTCCGGAAGCTCCGCCACGTCGTCCACCACCTCTCCGCCAAGCCGTGCCTCACCGGACGCCCCGTGGAGCCGTCGCCGTCGCCTTCTTCACCTCCGGCCGCCGTGGATCCCCATCGCCGCCTCGCCGTCTCCAGTGCGTCCCCGAGCTCGCCATCAAGCCCGTCGAGCCCGTGGTGAGCTCCGCCACCGTTCCCCTCTCTCTGTTTAGCTGCCCGCACACCGTAGCCCTCCTCCCACCACGGCCGAAGCCTCTCGCCGCCGTCCATGTCGCCGTCGTCGTCTCGGCCCGCCTCCGCCCAAACCGAGCACTCCATCGTGCTCCCGGTGCCACGAGGGTGCCGCAGAGCCCCTCGGGTGGCCTCCCCGTGCCCCACAGGCCGTTCCCGCTTGAAGCCAAACTCCGGCCGCCGCCCCGAGCTTCGCTCCGGCGAGCTCCGGTCGCCCCTGCCTCTCCCACTTGCTCCAATAGGTGCGGACGAGTGCTGGCTCCTCGCCCGTGGTCTCCGCCGCCTAAATGGTCGCCGGGGCGTTGATCCCGAGCCCTCCGCCGCGTTCGGCCTCGCCGGCGGCTAGACGCCGGCGGGATTGACCGGGTCAACCCCCGCTAACTAAGCCCCCTGGTGACGCTGACATGTGGGGCCCGGCCCTGCTAATTTTTAGTTTAGGATTAGTTTAGCAACTAATTAACTCTGTTAACTAACTATGACACTGACGTGTGGACCCCACACGTCAGGTTTGACCCTGGTCAGCCCCGGTTGACCTGCTGACGTCGTGCTGACGTCATGCTGGCGCAATAATATATTTTCTGGAATTAAAATAAATCAGGAAATTCCAAAAAATGTTCAAAACTTCAAAAATTCATAGAAATTCAACCGTAGGTCAGATTGAAATAATTTATATATGAAAAATTATCAGAAAAATGCAATCTTTCCATCTGTACTAGTTTCATGCATGACAAACCAACTTATGCATGCTGTATAAGTGAAAACATGTAAATGGTATATATAAGAGCTTAACTTGGAGTTGCATTTGAATCTTTGATTCAAATGGACTCCATCCATATAACAGCTAGTTGCATTAGCTCAATCAGCATCACATCTTCATGCCATGTTCATGCATCATTGTGTTGCATATGCTTGTGTTTTGATTGTTGGCACCGTTCCTTCTCGATAGGTCATGCTCCGGAGACCATTCCAGAGTACCTGTTTGTGAAGCAGTGCCTCCCTTGTTGATCTACCAGGCAAGCAAACCCCCTTGTTCATTCCGATATAATCCTACTCTCTCGCTCCTGCTCTCAGTTATTGCATTAGGACAACAACGATTCATCTGCTACTTTGTGCTGCGGTAGTTGAACCCATTCCTTTGCATGACCTGTCATTGCCACAGTAAATAGTTGAAACCCACTAGCATGTGTAGGAGTTGATTGAAGCCATTGTTGTGTTCCTACCATACTATGCCTGCTATTGCTTAGAGTGTGTCAGGTCTGATTCATTGGGAATGAATTGGAGTGCAGTCCTATGTTCTGATGCTGAGAGTGAAGTGTGTGAACACGATTTGGTAAAGGTAGCGGTGAGAGGCCATGTAGGAGTACATGGTGGGTTGTCTCACTGGAACCGTCCTTAAGTACTGAGTTCGGTGTATGTTGTCCAATGACTAGCTACTACCACACATTGGAATGCTTAAGTGCCCCTCTCGACTTATTAACCGACTTGATCTCTGTCCAGGAGTCACAACTAGTTTCTGGTGTTTGTAGGTAGTGCTATTTTTCTACCAAGTGGCACCCGGCAGGGTGGGCTTGGGACAGACTAGGCACACGTGGCCTGGTGTACCGAGTGGCACCCGGATGGTGGGCTCGGGAACCCTGCACACATCGTTTGGGGCCATGAGCGAAACCCCGGCCGGATCTCCTTGCGGATGGAACCCGAATAGGCGATAAACCTGGACTAGAGTCTTGTGTGGTTAGTCAGGTCGTGGCCGACACCCTCGCCAGGCTTCCTCTTGAAGGTTGCCGAGATACATGACGTGTATATGGCGGTAAGTGGTGAGAGCGTGTGTGAAGAAGTACACCCCTACAGGGTTAACATGATCTATTCGAATAGCTGGCTCCGCGGTTATGGACTTCTTGGATGCTTACATGGTACATAGACAATTTGAAGTGGATACTCCAAAAGGCTCAAGACAAAGTGTGAGTGCTATGGATGGCCTTCCCGTAGGGAGACGGGGATGAATCCATAGTAGTGTATTGTGTGGTGATTAGTGGACTCGTGTATGTTGTCTCACCTCAAGAGTTTCTCGTAGTCGTAGAACAGGATAGCCACTGAGTCAAAGTTGGCTTGCTGCAACTAAACCCCACATTACCCTCTTGATACAAATGCATGTATGATAGGATCTGATGTAAGTCTTGCTGAGTACCTTTGTACTCATGTTGCTTTATTTATGTTTTTGCAGCGGAGACTTCGGTCTTACTAGTGTTCTCGTGGACTTCGACTATGATCTTGATCGGATGTTGTAGATAGTCAGGCTCTTCAGCCTTTTTCATTTGTAGATGTCTGTACCCAGACATGTAATGCTTCCGCGTGTTGCTTGTATGCTCTGTATGATGTGTCTTGTGACCCCTGTTTGCAATAAATGCTATGTTGGCTCTTCTGAGCCTTTATCTATATGAGTTGTTGAGTTATGTTGTGATGCCATGTTGTACAACACATACTTGCATGTTATGCGTACGTGTAATGTGTATTGCTATGTGTGGGATCTGACTATCTAGTTGTTTATCCTTAGTAGCCTCTCTTACCGGGAAATGTCTCCTAGTGCTTCCACTGAGCCCTGGTAGCTTGCTACTGCTCCAGAACACTTAGGCTGGCCGGCATGTGTCCTTCTTCGTTCCTGTGTCTGTCCCTTCGGGGAAATGTCACGCGATGAATACCGGAGTCCTGTTAGCCCGCTACAGCCGGGTTCACCGGAGTCCTGTTAGCCCAGTGCTACATCCTGGATTCACTCGCTGATGACCGACACGTTCAATGCTGGGTCATGGATGCCTGTCCCTGTAAGTTTGTGCCACTTTGGGTTTATGACTAGCCATGTCAGCCCGGGCTCCTTATCATATGGATGCTAGCGACACTATCATATACGTGTGCCAAAAGGCGCAAACGGTCCCGGGCAAAGGTAAGGCGACACCTGTGGGGATACCGTGCGTGAGGCCGCAAAGTGATATGAGGTGTTACATGCTAGATCAATGTGGCATTGAGTCGGGGTCCTGACAGCTTTGGTATCAGAGCCTGACTGCCTATAGGATTACCAAGCCAAACTGGTCGAAGTTGAGTCTAGAAATTCTTTAGTTATGTAAGGGAATTGATTGTGGGAAGGAACGTAAGGCTCTTTTTACTCCTTTACCTCGTGGCCTTATGATCTGAGTCATCCTATCTTTCCTAACGGGGTTAAGGAACTAGGCTTTCTCTTCCGTCTATCAGGATCACGTGTTACTACTCCGTAGTCCCATAGGATTGGTTGATCAGAGTCATACCCCAGTTTCGAGTACTTCCGGTGTAGTCTGTTTAGTATGATCTCAGAACCTTGAGTGATGATGTTGAGTATGTTACTACCCCATTTTAGCAGGATGTCTCATTCTGAGCATATTACTGCCGTTATGCTGCCGGAATTGCCCTAGGAGTTTGAGAGTTACTAATTTCCTTGTCCTACATTCTGTAGCCTATAGTTGATGCTGATTCCGTCCTTGGTTTCGTTTCTCAGGATGTCATCAACTAAGCGAAGTTCTGTTGCTCGTAGCCAGAACCAGGGAGATGATAGGGATGAGGATCCTCCCGACCAGCCTTCGTTGACAGAGTTCATGCTAGAGATGGAGAGGAACAAGCGTGAGTCTAACCGCTTGTTGGCACGTATCGAGGAGAACACTGCACAACAGTTCAAAGGGTCTGCAACCATTCATGACTTCATTCGCTTGCACCCACCTACCTTTCATCATTCCATCGAGCCACTCGAGGAAGATGACTGGCTCCGTAGCATCACTCATAAGTTGCGTTCCGCAAACGTATCTGAAAGTGACAAGGTCACCTATGCTGCATACCACCTGGAAGGTCCTGCTAGCCTTTGGTGGCAGAACTATGAGGCTATGCTTCCAGCTGGCCAGATTCCAACCTGGAGGGATTTCATTGAGGCTTTTCGCGAGCATCACATTCCTGAAGCCCTCATCGATCGCAAGAGAGAAGAGTTCTGTAGTTTCACCCAGGGTAAGATTGCTGTTGATGCCTACAGTTGAGAGTTTGAGAACCTCACCCGCTATGCCACAGAAGAAGTGTCCACGGACGCCAAGAAGCAGGCTAGGTTTCGGAAGGGTCTCAACCCCAAGTTGCGACGTGCTCTTCACCTACATCATTGTGATACATTCCAAGCTCTTGTGAACAAGGCCATCAATGCAGAGACAGCTCAGCTCACTTATGAGGAGTCTCGTAAGCACACCCGTGATTTGGGATCTTCCTCCGGCTCCAGTTCTCAGAAGCGTCGGATTTGGGTTCCAAACTCCCCTCTTCTTTCCGGATATTCACCAAGACCATCTCATGTGGTGCCTCCCCCGGCTCAGTCGTATGCTCCACCCAGGCCTACTGGTAGACCGCTTGTCAGTGCGGGTCCACGTCCAACTTCAGGGACTTGCTTCACATGCAGGAAGCCAGGACACTATGCACGTGACTGCTCTCAGGCTAGTTATGCTCCATCCCAGCCCGAGAAGTCTGTTGGCCATGGTAAGCCATCACGCAAGACGATCAGTGCCAAGCCAGCTCGCACTGAACGTGGATGTGTGCATCACGTCTCAGTTAAAGACGCTCATGATGATCCAGATGTCGTTCTTGGTACACTCCTTGTCAATTGCCATCCAGCATCGGTTTTGTTCGATACTGGAGCATCTCACTCCTTCATTTCTGAAGGCTATGCTCGTTTGCATGACATGTCATTTTGTGATATGCCAACTCCGCTTGAAATCCAAACCCCAGGGTCTAGATGGCAGACCACCAGAATCAGCCATGGTAATGAAATCCTTGTCGATAGACTTGTATTTCTTGCATCACTTGTAGCCCTCAAGTCCTCAGATATTAACATCATCTTGGGTATGGACTGGATGACAGCTCATCATGCCAAGATTGATTGTTACACAAGATCTGTTCAGCTCACACACCCATCTGGCAAGATAGTCACTGTCTCCACTAGAGTTGCAAAGCGTCAGCTCTATTCTCTTAATGCCAGCCCTCTCCCTGACCTTGAAGATATTCCGGTAGTCCGTGACTTTCCGGATGTCTTTCTAGAGGAACTGCCAGGTGTTCCACCTGACAGAGATGTAGAGTTCGTCATAGATCTTATCCCAGGAACTGCTCCAATCTCCAGAAGACCTTACAAGATGGCACCCTTAGAACTAGCCGAGCTTAAGAAACAACTTGATGAGTCCTTGCAAAAGGGTTTCATCCGTCCTAGTTCTTCTCCTTGGGCTTGCCCCGTCCTCTTCGTCAAGAAGAAGGATGGTACGGACCGGATGGTTGTAGACTATCGTCCCGTTAATTTGGTCACGATAAAGAACAAGTATCCGCTTCCCAGGATCAACGACATGTATGATCAGCTCGCTGGATCCTCAGTCTTCTCCAAGATGGATTTGAGGTTAGGCTACCACCAAATTAAGATTAGAAATAGGGACATCCCTAAAACGGCTTTTGTCACTCGTTATGGCCAGTACGAGTACACCGTCATGTCCTTCGGTCTAACCAACGCCCCAGCCACTTTCTCCCGCTTGACGAACTCGATCTTCATGGAGTACTTAGATAAGTTCGTCGTAGTTTACCTCGATGATATTCTTATTTACTCGAAGAACGAGGAAGAGCATGCCGAACATCTTAGACTTGTATTAGAAAAACTCAGAGAGCACCGCCTTTATGCCAAGTTCACCAAGTGTGAATTTTGGTTGCCAGAAGTGACCTACCTAGGCCACGTAATCTCTGGTAAGGGCATTGATGTCAATCCCGAGAGAGTTAAGGCCATTCTCGATTGGACTCCACCTGAAACCGTTAAACAAGTTAGGAGTTTCCTTGGTCTAGCCAGCTATTGTCGCCGCTTTGTTGAAAACTTCTCCAAAGTAGCCAAACCCCTCACGGAACTTCTCAAGAAAGATAAGAAGTTTGAGTGCTCCCCACAGTGTGAGTACAGTTTTCAGGAACTGAAAAGACGTCTGACTTCTGCTCCTATACTTGTGCCACCGGATTTCACTAAGGACTTTGTTACCTACTGCGACGCCTCACGACAGGGACTAGGTTGCATTCTTATGCAGGATCATCATGTGATTGCCTATGCATCTCGACAGTTGCATCCACATGAGGAGAATTATCCTACACATGATCTAGAGCTTGCAGCCATAGTCTATGCACTCAAGACCTGGCGACATTACCTTCTTGGTAAACATTGCGAGATCTACACCGATCACCAGAGTCTCAAGTATATCTTCACCCAACCGGATATGAACCTTAGGCAAAGACGTTGGTTGGAGTTGATCACAGATTATGATCTAGGGATTACCTACACCCCAGGCAAAGCCAATGTCATGGCTGATGCGTTAAGCCGTAAATCCTATTGCAACAATCTCATGTTGCAGCAAGGCCAACCACTTCTCCATGAGGAATTCTGTAAGCTTAACCTTCACATTGCTCCTCACGGATTCCTTTCTACCTTGGTGGCGAAACCTACCCTCGAGGATCAGATCATTACTGACCAGAAGTTTGATAGGGGTGTTATCCGCATCAAGAGAAACATTAAGAAGGGAGTTAGTGGATGTTTCTCTATGGACGATCGAGGTGTTGTCTTCTTTGAGAATCGTTTGGTGGTTCCCAAGAATCAACATCTGCGACAATTGATTCTTAAGGAGGCGCATGAATCTCCTCTCACGATTCATCCCGGTAGTACTAAGATGTATCAGGACCTACGCCAGAGATTCTGGTGGACTAGGATGAAGAGAGAAATCGCTGAGTTCATTGCTAAATGTGACGTTTGTCGTCGCGTTAAGGCAGAGCATCAGAGACCTGCTGGCACCCTTCAGCCTTTAGCTATTCCTTAATGGAAATGGGATAAAGTTGGTATGGACTTCATCACCGGCTTTCCCAGGACCAAGAGAGGGAATAACGCTATCTTCGTAGTCGTTGATCGTCTTTCCAAAGTGGCTCACTTCCTACCTGTTCGAGAGAGTATCACTGCTAGTCAGCTCGCTGACTTATATATTTCTCGAATAGTGTCACTTCATGGTGTTCCACTAGAGATCAATTCAGACCGTGGCAGTCTTTTCACTTCTCATTTCTGGGAGAGTTTCCAAACTGCCATGGGAACCCATCTTTTCTTCAGTACCGCTTTCCACCCTCAGTCGAGTGGTCAGGTGGAAAGGGTCAATCAAATTCTCAAAGACATGCTCAGAGCTTGCGTTATCTCATTCGGTATGGATTGGGAGAAATGCCTTCCCTTTGTCGAGTTTGCTTATAACAATAGCTATCAATCCAGCCTCAAGAAAGCTCCTTTTGAGATTCTCTATGGACGAAGATGTCGAACACCTTTGAACTGGTTAGAAACCGGTGAAAGACAATTCTTTGGACCGGACATGATCCAGGAGGCAGAAGAGCAAGTTCGCATCATTCATGAGAATTTGAAAACCGCCCAGTCTCGTCAAAAGAGCCAGTATGATCGTCATCATAGGGATATGACCTATGAAATTGGCGACAAAGCTTACCTTCGGGTTACTCCTTTGAAGGGTACCCATCGTTTCGGTATCAAGGGCAAGTTGGCTCCTCATTACATTCGTCCTTTTCGCATTCTCGCTAAACAAGGAGAGGTTGCCTACCAGTTGGAACTACCCCCACATCTTTACAGAGTGCATGATGTCTTCCACGTCTCTCAACTCAGGCGTTGCTTCTCGGATCCCATCCGCGGAGTGGACCACGAAACGCTTGATCTCCAAGATAACCTCACATATCGAGAGTACCCGGTTCGCATTCTTGATCAAGCAGAGCGTGTTACTCGACGTCAGAACATCAAGTTTCTCAAGGTTCAGTGGTCTCATCATTCCGAGAGAGAAGCTACTTGGGAGCGAGAAGATCATCTTCGACTGGAGTACCCCACTTTCTTTCCGTCGACCCCGGAATCTTGGGACGAGATTCTTTCAAGTGGGGGCGAGTTGTCACATCCCTAGTTCTGGTATGCTCAAGGCTAGCTAGTCATTTGTGCATCGTGTTTAAATTCCATTTAAATTTGAAATGAGGATTTGTGAAACCCTCAGATTCATTTTTGGAAATGACCCAGATAAAAATTGCTCCAAAAGGTCCAAGAAAATGCTCATGTTGCTCCCTGAAAATATTGGAAAGAGATAAAAATCAAACCAATATTTTTAGGATCTCATAATTATTTATTTTGGGCATTTGGAATTAATGCATAATTATTTGCATTGGATATATATTTGTTATATACATAATATATGTCCAAAAATTATGCCATTTATAAAGGAGCTCTGGAATAATATAACTAGCTTCCATAAAAATTGGCATAAGAAAATAAAATGGTTTAGTATTTTTTTTAAACCCAAACAAATGTCAGAAAATAGAAAAAGAAACAAAACAGAGGAAAACCCTACCTGGACTTACCCGCGGCCTGGCACTGTGTGGCCTGGCCCAGCGGCCACGCAGGCCGGGCCAGCCAGCTGGCCGACGCCAGTCGTCCCCTTCCTCGCGCCAGGAGGACAGGGGCACGCGCCGGCGCGCGCGGCCACGCGTCCGGCTGGGGCCACGTCTCCCCGCCACCTCCTGCCTCCCTGCCTGCTCCGCGACTCCCTGGACGTCGCCACGCACGCCCCGCACCTCTCTCCCTCTCTCTCATTCCTCCCCTTCCCCTGGTCTCTCTCCCACGCGACTGCCCGAACGCGCCATCGCCGCCGCACGCCATTGCCGCGGCCACCACCTCCCCCTCGCCCTCTCTTCGAGTCTGGAAGCTCCGCCACGTCGTCCACCACCACTCCGCCAAGCCGTGCCTCGCCGGACACCCCGTGGAGCCGTCGCCGTCGCCTTCTTCACCTCCGGCCGCCGTGGATCCCCATCGCCGCCCCGCCTTCTCCAGTGCGTCCCCGAGCTCGCCATCAAGCCCGTCGAGCCCGCGGTGAGCTCCGCCACCGTTCCCCTCTCTCCGTTTAGCTGCCCGCACGCCGTAGCCCTCCTCCCCACCACGGCTGAAGCCTCTCGCCGCCGTCCATGTCGCCGTCGTCGTCTCGGCCCGCCTCCGCCCAAACCGAGCACCCCATCATGCTCCCGGTGCCACGAGGGTGCCGCAGAGCCCCTCGGGTGGCCTCCCTGTGCCCCGCAGCCCGTTCCCGCTCGAAGCGGAACTCCGGCCGCCGCCCTGAGCTTCGCTCCGGCGAGCACCGGTCGCCCCTGCCTCTCCCACTTGCTCCAATCGGTGCGGACGAGTGCTGGCTCCTCGCCCGTGGTCTCTGCCGCCTAAATGGTCGCCGGGGCGTTGATCCCGAGCCCTCTGCCGCGTTCGGCCTCGCCGACGGCTAGACGCCGGTGGGATTGACCGGGTCAACCCCCGCTAACTAAGCCCCCTTGTGACGCTGACATGTGGGGCCCGGCCCTGCTAATTTTTAGTTTAGGATTAGTTTAGCAACTAATTAACTCTGTTAACTAACCATGACACTGACGTGTGGACCCCACACGTCAGGTTTGACCCTGGTCAGCCCCGGTTGACCTGCTGACGTCGTGCTGACGTCATGCTGGCGCAATAATATATTTTCTGGAATTAAAATAAATCAGGAAATTCCATAAAATGTTCAAAACTTCAAAAATTCATAGAAATTCAACCGTAGCTCAGATTGAAATAATTTATATATGAAAAATTATCAGAAAAATGCTATCTTTCCATTTGTACTAGTTTCATGCATGACAAACCAACTTATACATGCTTTATAAGTGAAAACATGTAAATGGTATATATAAGAGCTTAACTTGGAGTTGCATTTGAATCTTTGGTTCAAATGGACTCCATCCATATAACAGCTAGTGCATATGCTTGTGGTTTGATTGTTCATGCCATGTTCATGCATCATTGTGTTGCATATGCTTGTGGTTTGATTGTTGGCACCGTTCCTTCTCGATAGGTCCTGCTCCGGAGACCGTTCCAGAGTACCTGTTTGTGAAGCAGTGCCTCCCTTGTTGATCTACCAGGCAAGCAAACCCCCTTGTTCATTCCGATATAATCCTACTCTCTCGCTCCTGCTATCAGTTATTGCATTAGGACAACAACGATTCATCTGCTACTTTGTGCTGCGGTAGTTGAACCCATTCCTTTGCATGACCTGTCATTGCCACAGTAAATAGTTGAAACCCACTAGCATGTGTAGGAGTTGATTGAAGCCATTGTTGTGTTCCTACCATGCTATGCCTACTATTGCTTAGAGTGTGTCAGGTCTGATTCATTGGGAATGAATTGGAGTGCAGTCCTATGTTCTGATGCTGAGAGTGAAGTGTGTGAACACGATTTGGTAAAGGTAGCGGTGAGAGGCCATGTAGGAGTACATGGTGGGTTGTCTCACTGGAACCGTCCTTAAGTACTGAGTTCGGTGTATGTTGTCCAATGACTAGCTACTACCACACATTGGAATGCTTAAGTGCCCCTCTTGACTTATTAACCGACTTGATCTCTGTCCAGGAGTCGCAACTAGTTTCTGGTGTTTGTAGGTAGTGCTATTTTTCTACCAAGTGGCACCCGACAGGGTGGGCTTGGGACAGACTAGGCACACGTGGCCTGGTGTACCGAGTGGCACCCGGATGGTGGGCTCGGGAACCCTGCACACATCGTTTGGGGCCGTGAGCGAAACCCCGTCCGGATCTCCTTGCGGATGGAACCCGAATAGGCGATAAACCTGGACTAGAGTCTTGTGTGGTTAGTCAGGTCGTGGCCGACACCCTCGCCAGGCTTCCGCTTGAAGGTTACCGAGATACATGACGTGTATATGGCGGTAAGTGGCGAGAGCGTGTGTGAAGAAGTACACCCTTGCAGGGTTAACATGATCTATTCGAATAGCCGGGTCCGCGGTTATGGACTTCTTGGATGCTTACATGGTACATAGACAATTTGAAGTGGATACTCTAAAAGGCTCAAGACAAAGTGTGAGTGCTATGGATGGCCTTCCCGTAGGGAGACGGGGATGAATCCATAGTAGTGTATTGTGTGGTGATTAGTGGACTCGTGTACGTTGTCTCACCTCAAGAGTTTCTCGTAGTCGTAGAACAGGATAGGCACTGAGTCAAAGCTGGCTTGCTGCAACTAAACCCCACATTACCCTCTTGATACAAATGCATGTATGATAGGATCTGATGTAAGTCTTGCTGAGTACCTTTGTACTCATGTTGCTTTATTTATGTTTTTGCAGCGAAGACTTCGGTCTTACTAGTGTTCTCATGGACTTCCACGAGTAGCTTGTACCTCAGCTACGATCTTGATCGGATGTTGTAGATAGTCAGGCTCTTCAGCCTTTTTCATTTGTAGATGTCTGTACCCAGACATGTAATGCTTCCGCTTGTTGCTTGTATGCTCTGTATGATGGGTCTTGTGACCCCTGTTTGCAATAAATGCTATGTTGGCTCTTCTGAGCCTTTATCTATATGAGTTGTTGAGTTATGTTGTGATGCCATGTTGTACAACACATACTTGCATGTTATGCGTACGTGTAATGTGTATTGCTATGTGTGGGATCTGACTATCTAGTTGTTTATCCTTAGTAGCCTCTCTTACCGGGAAATGTCTCTTATTGCTTCCACTGAGCCCTGGTAGCTTGCTACTGCTCCGGAACACTTAGGCTGGCCGGCATGTGTCCTTCTTCGTTCTTGTGTCTGTCCCTTCGGGGAAATGTCACGCGATGAATACCGGAGTCCTGTTAGCCCGCTACAGCCTGGTTCACCGGAGTCCTGTTAGCCCAGTGCTACAGCATGGATTCACTCGCTGATGACCGACACGTTCGATGCTGGGTCATGGATGCCTGTCCCTGTAAGTTTGTGCCACTTTGGGTTTATGACTAGCCATGTCAGCCCGGGCTCCTTATCATATGGATGCTAGCGACACTATCATATACGTGTGCCAAAAGGCGCAAACGGTCCCGGGCAAAGGTAAGGTGACACCCGTGGGGATACCGTGCGTGAGGCCGCAAAGTGATATGAGGTGTTACATGCTAGATCGATGTGGCATTGAGTCGGGGTCCTGACACGGATACCCCCTAATCAAGGACTCCCTCAGTAGCCCCTGAACCAGGCTTCAATGATGATGATTCCGGTGCGCAGTACTATCTTCGGCATTGCAAGGCGGGTTCCTCCATCGAATACTCCAAAGTAACTATTGAACACTCAAATCGTGTCCGGATCTGAAAAATGATCTTCGCATACCACCGTAGAGAGAATGATATTTCACAAATGCAATCTGCTGACAACTTTTTCTGACGACGTGACATGTTATTACGGTTGGATCATTATTCAAATCGTTTCCCCACAACCAGCTACAACGCATATCACGAGGCGGTTTCTATGACACGTCTTTTCAAAGCAGAGATTGTGTCCCCTTATTACGGGATTCTCATCAATATGGGCATTGGTAATCTAACCGTGCCGCTAATCGCGGTGAGTGGGAGGCGGACGGGTTCCACCAGGCAAGTGGGGAAGCACAAAAAGCCTTTATCGCCTCTATAAGGAAGCCAGGTTCCTTTCTCTTTTACCCATGCCTTCTTCTCCTACTAGCTCATTCCCCTCTACGCGAGCCCTAGCGCCCAAGCACTCTTCTTCCCCACCGAAGGGAAGGTTTCTGAAGATGTCCAGATCCGGAGTAGGAGGCACATGGATGGCCTCAACTGTCCAGGAGAAGGACATCAAGAAGCTCCGGGGAGCCGGGTATCTGGCCCAGAAGATCGGCCACCATCTTCCCCTGACGGGACAGGTTGTCCCTACTCCGGAATCTCATGAAAGAGTCGTGTTCCTTCCCCATTTCGTCCATGGGCTCGGGTTTCCCCTTCACCGGTTCGTTCGGGGAGTCATGCATTACTTGTTGGGGAATGTAGTAATTTCAAAAAAGTTCCTACGCACACACAAGATCATGGTGATGCATAGCAACGAGAGGGGAGAGTGTTGTCCACGTACCCTCGTAGACCGTAAGCGGAAGCGTTATGAGAACGCGGTTGATGTAGTCGTACGTCTTCACGATCCGACCGATCCAAGCACCAAACGTACGGCACCTCCGAGTTCAGAACACGTTCAGCTCGATGACGATCTCCGGACTCCGATCCAGTAGAGCGTCGGGGATGAGTTCCGTTAGCACGACGGCGTGGTGAAGATGATGATGTTCTACCGACCAGGGCTTTGTCTAAGCACCGCAACGATATGACCGAGGTGGAATATGGTGGAGGGGGGCACCGCACACGGCTAAGGAATGATCACGATGATCAACTTGTGTGTCATGGGGTGTCCCCTGCCCCCGTATATAAAGGAGCAAGGGAGGAGGAGGCCGGCCCTAGGAGGGGGCGCACCAAGTGTGGAGTCCTACTAGGACTCCCTAGTCCTAGTAGAATTCCACCTCCCATATGGAATAGGAAAAGAGGAAGGGAAAAGGAGAAGAAAGGAAGGGGGCGCCCCCCTTCCCTAGTCCAATTCGGACCAGACCAAGGGAAGGGGTGCGGCCACCCTTGAGGCTTTTTTCCTTCTTTCCCGTATGGCCCAATAAGGCCTAATACGTATTCCCGTAACTCTCCGGTACTCCGAAAAATACCCGAATCACTCGGAACCTTCCCGATGTCCGAATATAGTCGTCCAATATATCGATCTTTACATCTCGACCATTTCAATACTCCTCGTCATGTCCCCGATCTCATCCGGGACTCCGAACTCCTTCGGTACATCAAAACTCATAAACTCATAATAAAACTGTCATCGAAACCTTAAGCGTGCGAACCCTACGGGTTCGAGAAATATGTAGACATGACCGAGAACCATTTCCGGTCAATAACCAACAGCGGAACCTGGATGCTCATATTGGCTCCTACATATTCTATGAAGATCTTTATCGGTCAAACCGCACAACAACATACGTTATTCCCTTTGTCATTGGTATGTTACTTGCCCGAGATTCGATCATTGGTATCTCAATACCTAGCTCAATCTCGTTACTGGCAAGTCTCTTTACTCGTTATGTAATGCATCATTCCGTAACCAACTCATTGGCCACATTGCTTGCAAGGCTTATAGTGATGTGCATTACCGAGAGGGCCCAGAGATACCTCTCCGACAATCGGAGTGACAAATCCTAATCTCGAAATACGCCAACCCAACATGTACCTTCGGAGACACCTGTAGAGCTCCTTTATAATCACCCAGTTACATTGTGATGTTTGGTAGCACACAAAGTGTTCCTCCGGTAAACAGGAGTTGCATAATCTCATAGTCACGGGAACATGTATAAGTCATGGAGAAAGCAATAGCAACATACTAAATGATCAAGTGCTAAGCTAACGGAATGGGTCAAGTCAATCACATCATTCTCCTAATGATGTGCTCCCGTTAATCAAATGACAACTCTTTGTCCATGGCTAGGAAACATAACCATCTTTGAAAAATGAGCTAGTCAAGTAGAGGCATACTAGTGACACTTAGTTTGTCTATGTATTCACACTTGTATCATGTTTCTGGTTAATACAATTCTAGCATGAATAATAAACATTCATCATGATATAAGGAAATAAATAATAACTTTATTATTGCCTCTAGGGCATATTTCCTTCAGTCTCCCACTTGCACTAGAGTCAATAATCTAGTTCACATCGCCATGTGATTTAACACCAATATTCACATCTGTATGTGATTAATACCCAATAGTTCACATCGTCATGTGACCAACACCCGAAGAGTTTATTAGAGTCAATAGTCTAGCTCCCATCGCTATGTGATTAACACCCAAAGAGTACAAAGGTATGATCATGTTTTGTTCGTGAGAGAAATTTAGTCAACGGGTCTGTCACATACAGAGCCGTATGTATTTTGCAAATATTCTATGTCTTCAATGCTTTGCATGGAGCTACTCTAGCTAATTGCTCCCACTTTCAATATGTATCTAGATTGAGACTTAGAGTCATCTGGATCAGTGTAAAAGTTTGCACCAATGTAACTTTTACAATGAACTCTTTATCACCTCCAAAATCGAGAAACATATCCTTAGTCCTCACTAAGGATATTCTTGACCGCTGTCCAGTGATCTACTATTAGATCAAAATTGTATTCCATTGTCAAACTCATAGCAAGGTATACAATAGGTCTGGTTCACAGCATAGCATACTTTATAGAACCTATGACTGAGGCATAGGGAATGACTTTTCATTCTCTTTCTATTTTCTGCCATGGTCGGGTCTTGAGTCTTACTCAACTTCACACCTTGCAACACAGGCAAGAACCCCTTCTTTAACTGTTCCATTTTGAACTATTTCAAAAAATTTATCAAGGTATGTACTCATTGAAAAAATCTTATCAATCGTCTTGATATATCTATATAGATCTTGATGCTCAATGTGTAAGCAGCTTCACCGAGGACTTGCTTTAAAAAACTCTTATTCAAGTATCCTTTCATGCTATCCAGAATTTCTATATCATTTCCAATCAACAATATGTCATCCACATATAATATTAGAAATGCTATAGAGCTCCCACTCACTTTCTTGTAAATACAGGCTTCTCAAAAAGTCTGTATAAAACCATATGCTTTGATCAACTCATCAAAGCGTATATTCCAACTTCGAGAGGCTTGCACCAGTCCATAAATGGATCTTTGGAGCTTGCACACTTTGTTAGCACCTTTAGGATTGACAAAACCTTCTGGTTGCATCATATACAACTCTTCTTTAAGAAAACCATTAAGGAATGCAGTTTTGACATCCATTTGCCAGATTTCATAAAATGGGGCAATTGCTAACATGATTCGAACAGACTTAAGCATCGCTACAGTTGAGAAAATTCCATTGTAGTCAACATTTTGAACTTTGTCGAAAATCTTTTTGCGACAAGTCGAGCTTTGTAGATAGTAACACTACTATCAACGTTCGTCCTCCTCTTGAAGATCCATTTATACAATATGGCTTGCCGATCATCGGGCAACTCCACCAAAGTCCACACTTTGTTCTCATACAT
Organism: Triticum dicoccoides; assembly: GCF_002162155.2. NCBI lineage: Eukaryota > Viridiplantae > Streptophyta > Magnoliopsida > Poales > Poaceae > Triticum > Triticum dicoccoides. Next base: position 38,069,898 of record NC_041389.1, read on the forward strand.
GGATCCTGTCTCAGATTTCATGGCCTCAAGCCATTTCGCGGAATCTGGGCTCATCATCGCTTCCTCATAGTTCGTAGGTTTATCATGGTCTAGTAACATGACTTCCAGAAAAGGATTGCCGTAGCACTCTGGTGCGGACCGTACTCTGAAAAACTACGAGGTTCTGTAGTAACTTGATTTGAAGTTTCATGATCATCATCATTAGCTTCCTAACTAATTGGTTTAGGCATCACCGAAACTGATTTCAGTGATGAACTAGTTTCCAATTCGGGAGAAGGTACTATTACCTCATCAAGTTTCTACTTTTCTCCCACTCACTTCTTTCGAGAGAAACTCCTTCTCTAGAAAGGATCCATTCTTAGCAACGAATATTTTGCCTTTGGATCTGTGATTAGAAGGTTTACCCAACAATCTCCTTTGGGTATCCTATGAAGACGCATTTCTCCGATTTGGGTTCGAGCTTATCAGGTTGAAACCTTTTTCACATAAGCATCGCAACTCCAGACTTTAAGAAACGACAACTTAGGTTTACTGCTAAACCATAGTTCATACGGCGTCATCTCAACGGATTTAGATGGTGCCCTATTTAAAGTGAATGTAGCTATCTCTAATGCATAACCCCAAAATGATAGTGGTAAATCGGTAAGATACATCATAGATCGCACCATATCCAATAAAGTGCAGTTACGATGTTCGGACACACCATTATGCTGTGGTGTTCCATATGGCGTGAGCTGTGAAACTATTCCACATTGTTTAAAATGAAGACCAAACTCGTAGCTCAAATATTCATCTCTACGATCAGATCATAGAAACTTTATTTTCTTGTTACGATGATTTTTCCACTTCACTCTGAAATTCTTTGAACCTTTCAACTATTTCAGACTTATGTTTCATCAAGTAGATATACCCATATCTGCTCAAATCATCTTGTGAAGGTCAGAAAATAATGATACTTGCCACGAGCATCAACACTCATTGGATCGCATACATCGGTATGTATTATTTCCAATAAGTCAGTAGCTCGTTCCATTGTTCCGGAGAACAGAGTTTTAGTCATCTTGCCTAAAAGGCACGCTTCGCAAGCATCAAATGATTCATAACCAAGTGATTCCGAAAATCCATCTTTATGGACTTTCTTCATGCGCTTTACACCGATATGACCCAAACGGCAGTGCCACAAATAAGTTGCACTATCATTATTAACTTTGCATCTTTTGGCATCAACATTATGAATATGTATATCACTATGATCAAGATGAAGGGGAACGTAGTAATTTCAAAAAAAAATCCTACGCACACGCAAGATCATGGTGATGCATAGCAACGAGAGGGGAGAGTGTAATCTACATACCCTTGTAGACCGAAAGCGGAAGCGTTAGAACAACGTGGTTGATGTAGTCGTACGTCTTCACGGCCCGACCGATCAAGCACCGAAACTACGGCACCTCCGAGTTCTAGCACACGTTCAGCTCGATGACGTCCCTCGAACTCCGATCCAGCCGAGTGTCGAGGGAGAGTTCCGTCAGCACGACAGCATGGTGACGATCTTGATGTTCTACCGTCGCAAGACTTCGCCTAAGCACCGCTACAATATTATCGAGGAGGACTATGGTGGAGAGGGGCACCGCACACGGCTAATAGATCTCAAGGATCAATTGTTGTTGTGTCTTTGGGGTGCCCCCCTGCCCCCATATATATAGGAGCAAGGGGGAAGGTGGCCGGCCTATGTAGGAGGCGCACCAAGGGAGGAGTCCTACTCCCACCGGGAGTAGGACTCCTCCTTTCCTTGTTGGAGAAGGAAAAAGGAGGAGTAGGACTCCTCCTTTCCTTGTTGGAGAAGGAAAGAGGAGGAGAGGGAGAAGGAAAAGTGGGCTGCCCCTTTGTCCAATTCGGACCAGAGGGGGTGCGCAGGCCTCCTTCCTTTTGGCCTCTCTCCTCTATTCCCGTATGGCCCAATAAGGCCCATATACTCCCCGGCGAATTCCCGTAACTCTCCGGTACTCCGAAAAATACCCGAATCACTCGGAACCTTTCCGAAGTCCGAATATAGTCGTCCAATATATCAATCTTTATGTCTCGCCCATTTCGAGACTCCTCATCATGTCCCCGATCTCATCCGGGACTCCGAACTCCTTCGGTACATCAAAACTCATAAACTCATAATATAACTGTCATTGAAACCTTAAGCATGCGGACCCTACGGGTTCGAGAACAATGTAGACATGACCTAGAACTATTCTCAGTCAATAACCAATAGCGGAACCTGGATGCTCATATTGTCTCCCACATATTCTACGAAGATCTTTATCGGTCAAACCGCATAACAACATACGTTGTTCCCTTTGTCATCGGTATCTTACTTGCCCGAGATTCGATCGTCGGTACCCAATACCTAGTTCAATCTCGTTACTGGCAAGTCTCTTTACTCGTTACGTAATGCATCATTCCGTAACTAACACATTAGCTACATTGCTTGCAAGGCTTATAGTGATGTGCATTACCGAGAGGGCCCAGAGATACCTCTCCGACAATCGGAGTGACAAAACCTAATCTCGAAATACGCCAACCCAACATGTATCTTTGGAGACACCTATAGTACTCCTTTATAATCACCCAGTTATGTTGTGACGTTTGGTAGCACCCAAAGTGTTCCTCCGGTAAACGGGAGTTGCATAATCTCATAGTTACAGGAACATGTATAAGTCATGAAGAAAGCAATAGCAATATACTAAACGATCAAGTGCTAGGCTAACGGAATGGGTCATGTCAATCACATCATTCTCCTAATGATGTGATCCCATTAATCAAATGACAACACATGTCTATGGTTAGGAAACATAACCATCTTTGATTAATGAGCTAGTCAAGTAGAGGCATACTAGTGACTATATGTTTGTCTATGTATTCACACATGTATCATGTTTCCGGTTAATACAATTCTAGCATGAATAATAAACATTTATCATGATATGAGGAAATAATAATAACTTTATTATTGCCTCTAGGGCATATTTCCTTCAGTCTCCCACTTGCACTAGAGTCAATAATCTAGATTACACAGTAATGATTCTAACACCCATGGAGTCTTGGTGCTGATCATGTTTTGCTCGTGGAAGAGGCTTAGTTAATGGGTCTGCAACATTCAGATCCGTATGTATCTTGCAAATCTCTATGTCTCCCACCTGGACTTGGTCCCGGATGGAATTGAAGCGTCTCTTGATGTGCTTGGTCCTCTTGTGAAATCTGGATTTCTTTGCCAAGGCAATTGCACCAGTATTGTCACAGAAGATCTTCATTGGTCCCGATGCACTAGGTATGACACCTAGATCGGAAATGAACTCCTTCATCCAGACTCCTTCATTTGCTGCTTCTGAAGCAGCTATGTACTCCGCTTCACATGTAGATCCCGCCACGACGCTTTGTTTAGAACTGCACCAACTTACAGCTCCACCGTTTAATAAAAACACGTATCCCATTTGCGATTTAGAATCGTCCGGATCAGTGTCAAAGCTTGCATCGACGTAACCATTTACGACTAGCTCTTTGTCACCTCCATATATGAGAAACATATCCTTAGTCCTTTTCAGGTATTTCAGGATGTTCTTGACCGCTGTCCAGTGATCCACTCCTGGATTACTTTGGTACCTTCCTGCCAAGCTTATTGCTAAGCACACGTCAGGTCTGGTACACAGCATTGCATACATGATAGAGCCTATGGCTGAAGCATAGGGAACATCTTTCATTTTCTCTCTATCTTCTCCTGTGGTCGGGCATTGAGTTTGACTCAACTTCACACCTTGTAGTACGGGCAAGAACCCTTTCTTTGCCTGATCCATTTTGAACTTCTTCAAAACTTTATCAAGGTATGTGCTTTGTGAAAGTCCAATTAAGCGTCTTGATCTATCTCTATAAATCTTGATGCCCAATATATAAGCAGCTTCACCGAGGTCTTTCCTAGAAAAACTTTTATTTAAGTATCCCTTTATGCTATCCAGAAATTCTATATCATTTCCAATTAATAATATGTCATCTACATATAATATCAGAAATGCTACAGAGCTCCCACTCACTTTCCTGTAAATACAGGTTTCTCCAAAAGTCTGTATAAAACCATATGCTTTGATCACACTATCAAAGCGTTTATTCCAACTCCGAGATGCTTGCACAAGTCCATAGATGGATCGCTGGAGCTTGCACACTTTGTTAGCACCTTTTGGATCAACAAAACCTTCTGGCTGCATCATATACAACTCTTCTTCCAGAAATCCATTCAAGAATGCAGTTTTGACATCCATTTGCCAAATTTCATAATCATAAAATGCAGCAATTGCTAACATGATTCAGACAGACTTAAGCATCGCTACGGGTGAGAAAGTCTCATCGTAGTCAACCCCTTGAACTTGTCGAAAACCTTTTGCAACAAGTCGAGCTTTATAGACAGTTATATTACCATCAGCGTCAGTCTTCTTCTTAAAAATCCATTTATTCTCAATGGCTTGCCGATCATCGGGCAAGTCAACCAAAGTCCATACTTTGTTCTCATACATGGATCCCATCTCAGATTTCATGGCCTCTAGCCATTTTGCGGAATCTAGGCTCATCATCGCTTCCTCATAGTTCGTAGGTTCGCCAGGGTCAAGTAACATGACTTTCAGAATAGGATTACCGTACCACTCTGGTGCGGATCTTACTCTGGTAGACCTACGAGGTTCAGTAGAAACTTGATCTGAAGATTCATGATCAATATCATTAGCTTCATCACTAATTGGTGTAGTTGTCACAGGAACCGGTTCATGTGATGAACCACTTTCCAATAAGGGAGCAGGTACAGTTACCTCATCAAGTTCTACTTTCCTCCCACTCACTTCTTTCGAGAGAAACTCCTTCTCTAGAAAGGATCCGAATTTAGCAACGAAAATCTTGCCCTCAGATCTGTGATAGAAGGTGTACCCAACAGTTTCTTTTGGGTATTCTATGAAGACGCACTTCTCCGATTTGGGTTCGAGTTTATCAGGTTGAAAACCTTTTTCATATAAGCATCGCAGCTCCAAACTTTAAAAAATGACAGCTTAGGTTTACTGCTAAACCATAGTTCATACGGTGCCATCTCAACGGATTTAGATGGTGCCCTATTAAACGTGAATGCAGCTGTCTCTAATGCACAACCCCAAAATGATAGTGGTAAAACCGATAAGAGACATCATAGATCGCACCATATCCAATAAAGTGCGGTTACGACGTTCGGACACACCATAATGCTTGTAGTGTTCCAGGTGGCATGAGTTTGTGAAACTATTCCACATTGTTTTAATTGAAGACCAAACTCATAACTCAAATATTCGTCTCCATGATCAGATCGTAGAAACTTTATTTTCTTGTTACGATGATTCTCCACTTCACTCTGAATTTCTTTGAATTTTTCAAATGTTTCAGACTTGTGCTTCATTAAGTAGATATACTCATATCTGCTCAATTCATCTTGTGAAGGCCAGAAAAATAACGATACCCGCCACGAGCATCAACACTCATTGGACCGCATACATCGGTATGTATTATTTCCAATAAGTCACTAGCTCGTTCCATTGTTCTGGAGAACGGGGTTTTAGTCATCTTGCCCAAAAGGCACGGTTCACAAGCATCAAATGATTCATAACCAAGTGATTCCAAAAATCCATCTTTATGGAGTTTCTTCATGCGCTTTACACCGATATGACCCAAACGGCAGTGCCACAAATAAGTTGCACTATCATTACTAACTTTGCATCTTTTGACATCAATATTATGAATATGTGTATCACCACGATCGAGGTCCAACATACTATTTTCATTGGGTGTATGACCATCGAAGGTTTTATTCATGTAAATAGAACAACAATTATTCTTTGACTTTAAATGAATAACCGTATCGCAATAAACATGATCAAATCATATTTATGTTCAACGCAAATGCCAAATAACATTTATTTAGGTTTAACACTAATCTGAAAGTATAGGGAGTGTGAGATGATGATCATATCAATCTTGGAACCACTTCCAACACACATCGTCACTTCAACCTCAACTAGTTTTTGTTTATTCTGTAACTCCTTATCAACCGAACAAGTATCAAATACTCAGGAGTTACTATAAACACTAGTAAGGTACACATCAATAACTTGTATATCAAATATACCCTTGTTCAGTTTGCCATCCTTCTTATCCACCAAATATTCAGGGTATTTCTGTTTCCAGTGACCATTTCCTTTGCAGTGTAAGCACTCAGTTTCAGGCTTTGGTTCAGCTTTGGGCTTCTTCATGGGAGTGACAACTTGCTTGTCATTCTAGTTGAAGTTCCCTTTCTTTCCCTTTGCCCTTTTCTTGAAACTAGTGATCTTGTCAACCATCAACACTTGATGCTCTTTCTTGATTTCTACCTTCGTCGATTTCAACATCACGAAGAGCTTGGGAATCATTTTCGTCATCCCTTGCATACTATAGTTCATCACAAAGTTCTACTAACTTGGTGATGGTGATTAGAGAATTCTGTTAATCACTATCTTATCTGGAAGATTAATTCCCACTTGATTCAAGCGATTGTAGTACTCAGACAATCTAAGCACGTGCTCACTAGTTGAGCGATTCTCCTCCATCTTTTAGCCATAGAACTTGTTGGAGACTTCATATCTCTCAACTCGGGTATTTGCTTGAAATATTAACTTCAACTCCTGGAACATCTCATATGGTCCATGATGTTCAAAACGTCTTTGAAGTCCCGATTCTAAGCCGTTAAGCATGGTGCACTAAACTATCAAGTAGTCATCATATTGAGCTAGCCAAACGTTCATAACGTCTGCATCTGCTCCTGCAATAGGTCTGTCACCTAGCGGTGCATCAAGAACATAATTCTTCTGTGCAGCAATGAGGATAAACCTCAGATCACGGATCCAATCCGCATCATTGCTACTAACATCTTTCAACACAATTTTCTCTCGGAACATATCAAAATAAACATATGAAAGCAACAACGCGAGCTATTGATCCACAACATAATTTGCAAAATACTACCAGGACTAAGTTCATGATAAATTAAAGTTCAATTAATCATATTACATAAGAACTCCCACTTAGATAGACATCCCTCTAATCCTCTAAGTGATTACGTGATCCATATCAACTACACCATGTCCGATCATCACGTGAGATGGAGTAGTTTCAATGGTGAACATCACTATGTTGATCATATCTACTATATGATTCACGCTCGACCTTTCTGTCTCCGTGTTCCGAGGCCATATCTGTTATATGCTAGGCTCGTCAAGTTTAACCTGAGTATTCCGCGTGTGCAACTGTTTTGCACCCGTTGTATTTGAACTTAGAGCCTATCACACCCGATCATCACGTGGTGTCTCAGCATTAAGAACTTTCACAATGGTGCATACTCAGGGAGAACACTTCTTGATAATTTAGTGAGAGATCATCTTAAAATGCTACCGTCAAACTAAGCAAAATAAGATGTATAAAAGATAAACATCACATGCAATCAATATAAGTGATATGATATGGCCATCATCATCTTGTGCTTGTGATCTCCATCTCCAAAGTACTGTCATGATCTCTATCGTTACCGGCACGACACCATGATCTTCATCATCTTGATCTATATCAATGTGTCGTCACATGGTCGTCTCGCCAAGTATTGCTCTTGCAACTATTGCTATCGTATAGCGATAAAGTAAAGCAATTATTAGGCACTTGCATCTTATGCAACAAAGAGACAACCATAGGGCTTCTGCCAGTTGCCGATAACTTCAACAAAACATGATCATCTCATACAACAACTTATATCTCATCACGTCTCGACCATATCACATCACAACATGCCCTGCAAAAACAAGTTAGACGTCCTCTACTTTGTTGTTGCAAATTTTACGTGGCTGCTACGGGCTGAGCAAGAACCGTTCTTACGTACGCATCAAAACCACAACGATAGTTCGTCAAGTTAGTGCTGTTTTATCCTTCTCAAGGACCGGGCGTAGCCACACTCGGTTCAACTAAAGTTGGAGAAACAGACACCCGCTAGTCACCTGTGTGAGAAGCACGGCGGTAAAACCAGTCTCGCGTAAGTGTACACGTAATGTCGGTCCGGGCCGCTTCATCCAACAATACCGCTGAACCAAATTATGACATGTTGGTAAGCAGTATGACTTGTATCGCCCACAACTCACTTGTGTTCTACTCGTGCAAATAACATCAACGCATAAAACCTAAGCTCGGATGCCACTGTTGGGGAACGTAGTAATTTCAAAAAAAAATCCTACGCACACGCAAGATCATGGTGATGCATAGCAATGAGAGGGGAGAGTGTAATCTACATACCCTTGTAGACCGAAAGCGGAAGCGTTAGAACAACGCGGTTGATGTAGTCGTACGTCTTCTGGCCCGACCGATCAAGCACCGAAACTACGGCACCTCCGAGTTCTAGCACACGTTCAGCTCGATGACGTCCCTCGAACTCCGATCCAGCCGAGTGTCGAGGGAGAGTTCCGTCAGCACGACGGCGTGGTGACGATCTTGATGTTCTACCGTCGCAGGGCTTCGCCTAAGCACCGCTACAATATTATCGAGGAGGACTATGGTGGAGAGGGGCACCGCAAACGGCTAATCGATCTCAAGGATCAATTGTTGTTGTGTCTTTGGGGTGCCCCCCTGCCCCCATATATATAGGACCAAGGGGGAAGGTGGCCGGCCAATGGAGGAGGCGCACCAAGGGGGGAGTCCTACTCCCACCGGGAGTAGGACTCCTCCTTTCCTTGTTGGAAAAGGAAAAAGGAGGAGTAGGACTCCTCCTTTCCTTGTTGGAGAAGGAAAGAGGAGGAGAGGGAGAAGGAAAAGTGGGCTGCCCCCTTTGTCCAATTCGGACCAGAGGGGGTGCGCAGGCCTCCTTCCTTTTGGCCTCTCTCCTCTATTCCCGTATGGCCCAATAAGGTCCATATACTCCCCGGCGAATTCATGTAACTCTCCGGTACTCCGAAAATTACCCGAATCACTCGGAACCTTTCCGAAGTCCGAATATAGTCGTCCAATATATCGATCTTTACGGCTCGACCATTTCGAGACTCCTCGTCATGTCCCCGATCTCATCCGGGACTCCGAACTCCTTTGGTACATCAAAACTCATAAACTCATAATATAACTGTCATCGAAACCTTAAGCGTGCGGACCCTACGGGTTCGAGAACAATGTAGACATGACCTAGAACTATTCTCAGTCAATAACCAATAGCGGAACCTGGATGCTCATATTGGCTCCCACATATTCTACGAAGATCTTTATCGGTCAAACTGCATAACAACATACGTTGTTCCCTTTGTCATCGGTATCTTACTTGCCCGAGATTCGATCGTCGGTACCCAATACCTAGTTCAATCTCGTTACTGGCAAGTCTCTTTACTCGTTACGTAATGCATCATTCCGTAACTAACACATTAGCTACATTGCTTGCAAGGCTTATAGTGATGTGCATTACCGAGAGGGCCCAGAGATACCTCTCCGACAATCGGAGTGACAAAACCTAATCTCGAAATACGCCAACCCAACATGTACCTTTGGAGACACCTGTAGTACTCCTTTATAATCACCCAGTTACGTTGTGACGTTTGGTAGCACCCAAAGTGTTCCTCCGGTAAACGGGAGTTGCATAATCTCATAGTTACAGGAACATGTATAAGTCATGAAGAAAGCAATAGCAATATACTAAACGATCAAGTGCTAGGCTAACGGAATGGGTCATGTCAATCACATCATTCTCCTAATGATGTGATCCCATTAATCAAATGACAACACATGTCTATGGTTAGGAAACATAACCATCTTTGATTAATGAGCTTGTCAAGTAGAGGCATACTAGTGACTATATGTTTGTCTATGTATTCACACATGTATCATGTTTCCGGTTAATACAATCCTAGCATGAATAATAAACATTTATCATGATATGAGGAAATAATAATAACTTTATTATTGCCTCTAGGGCATATTTCCTTCACAAGATTCAATAAACCATCACCATTGGGTGTATGACCATAGAAGGTTTTATTCATGTAAACAGAATAACAGTTTATTATCTATCTTAGATGAATAATCGTATCATAATAAACATGATCTTGTCATATTTATGCTTAATGCAAACACCAAATAACATTTATTTAGGTTTAACACTAATCTCGAAAATATAGGGAGTGTGTGATAATGATCATATCAATCTTGGAACTACTTCCAACACTCATGGTCACTTCCCCTTCAACTAGTCTCTGTTTATTCTATAACTCCTGTTTCGAGTTACTAATCTTAGCAACCGAACAACTATCAAATACTCAGGGGCTACTATAAACACTAGTAAGGCACACATCAATAACCTGTATATCAAATATACCCTTGTTCTTTTTGCCATCCTTCTTATCCACCAAATATTCGGGGCATTTCCACTTCCAGTGACCATTTCCTTTGCAGTGTAAGCACTCAGTTTCAGGCTTTGGTCCAGCTTTGGTCTTCTTCATGGGAGTGACAACTTGTTTGCCATTCTACTTGAAGTTTCCCTTTCTTTCCCTTTGCCCTTTTCTTGAAACTAGTGATCTTGTCAATTATCAACACTTGATGCTCTTTCTTGATTTCTACCTTCGTCGATTTCAACATCACGAAGAGCTCGGGAATCGTTTACATCATCCCTTGCATACTATAGTTCATCACAAAGTTCTACTAACTTGGTGATGGTGACTAGAGAACTCTGTCAATCACTATCTTATCTGGAAGATTAACTCCCACTTGATTCAAGCGATTGTAGTACCCAGACAATCTGAGCACATGCTCACTAGTTGAGCGATTCTCCTCCATCTTTTGGCCATAGAACTTGTTGGAGACTTCATATCTCTCAACTCGGGTATTTGCTTGAAATATTAACTTCAACTCCTGGAACATCTCATATGGTCCATGGTGTTCAAAACGTCTTTGAAGTCCCGATTCTAAGCCGTTAAGCATGGTTCACTAAACTATCAAGTAGTCATCATATTGAGCTAGCCAAACATTCATAACGTCTGCATCTGCTCCTGCAATAGGTCTATCACCTAGCGGTGCATTAAGGACATAATTCTTCTGTGCAGCAATGAGGATAAACCTCCGATCACAGATCCAATCCGCATCATTGCTACTAACATTTTTCAACACAATTTTCTCTAGGAACATATCAAAAACAAACATATGAAAGCAACAATGCGAGCTATTGATCTACAACATAATTTGCAAAATACTACCAGGACTAAGTTCATGATAAATTTAAGTTCAATTAATCATATTACTTAAGAACTCCCACTTAGACAGACATCTCTCTAGTCATCTAAGTGATCACGTGATCCAAATCAACTAAACCATGTCCGATCATCACGTGAGATGGAGTAGTTTTCAATGGTGAACATCACTATGTTGATCATATCTACTATATGATTCACGCTCAACCTTTCGGTCTCCATGTTCCGAGGCCATATCTGTATATGCTAGGCTCGTCAAGTTTAACCTGAGTATTCCGTGTGTGCAACTGTTTTGCACCCGTTGTATTTGAGCGTAGAGTCTATCACACCCGATCATCACGTGGTGTCTCAGCACGAAGAACTTTCGTAACGGTGCATACTCAGGGAGAACACTTCTTGATAATTTAATGAGAGATCATCTTAAAATCCTACCGTCAATCAAAGCAAGATAAGATGCATAAAGGATAAACATCACAAGCAATCAATATAAGTGATATGATATGGCCATCATCATCTTGTGCATGTGATCTCCATCTCCAAAGCACCGTCGTGATCACCATCGTCACCGGCGCGACACCTTGATCTCCATCATAGCATCATTGTCGTTACGCCATCTATTGCTTCTACGACTATCGCTACCGCTTAGTGATAAAGTAAAGCAATTACAGGGCATTTGCATTTCATACAATAAAGCGACAACCATATAGCTCCTTCCAGTTGCCGATAACTTCGGTTACAAAACATAATCATCTCATACAATAAAATATAGCATCACATCTTGACCATATCACATCACAACATGCCCTGCAAAAACAAGTTAGACGTCCTCTACTTTGTTGTTGCAAATTTTACGTGGCTGCTACGGGCTGAGCAAGAACCGTTCTTACCTATGCATCAAAACCACAACGATAGTTCGTCAAGTTGGTGCTATTTTAACCTTTGCAAGGATCGGGCATAGCCACACTCGGTTCAACTAAAGTTGGAGAAACTGACACCCGCCAGCCACGTGTGTGCAAAGCACGTCGGTAGAACCAGTCTCGCGTAAGCATACGCGTAATGTCGGTCCGGGCCGCTTCATCCAACAATACCGCCGAACCAAAGTATGACATGCTGGTAAGCAGTATGACTTATATCGCCCACAACTCACTTATGTTCTACTCGTGCATATGACATCTACGCATAAAACCAGGCTCTGATACCACTGTTGGGGAACGTAGTAATTTCAAAAAAAATCCTACGCACACGCAAGATCATGGTGATGCATAGAAACGAGAGGGGAGAGTGTTGTCCACGTACCCTCGTAGACCGTAAGCGGAAGCGTTATGACAACGCGGTTGATGTAATCGTATGTCTCCACGATCCGACCGATTCAAGCACCGAACGTACGGCACCTCCGAGTTCAGCACACGTTTAGCTCGATGACGATCTCTGGACTCTGAGCCAGCAGAGCGTCGGGGATGAGTTCCGTCAGCACGACGGCGTGGTGATGATGATGATGTTCTACCGATGCAGGGCTTCGCCTAAGCACCGCAATGATATGACCGAGGTGGAATATGGTGGAGGGGGGCACCGCACACGTTTAAGGAATGATCACGATGATCAACTTGTGTGTCATGGGGTGCCCCCCTGCCCCCGTATATAAAGGAGCAAGGGAGGAGGAGGCCGGCCCTAGGAGGGGGTGCACCAAGTGTGGAGTCCTACTAGGACTGCCTAGTCCTATTAGGATTCCACCTCCCATATGGAATAGGAAAAGAGGAAGGGAAAAGGAGAAGAAAGGAAGGGGACGCCCCCTTCCCTAGTCCAATTCGGACCAGACCAAGGGGAGGGGTGCGGCCACCCTTGAGGCCCTTTTCCTTCTTTCCCGTATGGCCCAATAAGGCCTAATACGTATTCCCGTAACTCTCCGGTACTCCGAAAAATACCCGAATCACTCGAAACCTTTCCGATGTCCAAATATAGTCATCCAATATATCGATCTTTACGTCTCTACCATTTCGAGACTCCTCGTCATGTCCCCGATCTCATCCGCGACTCCGAACTCCTTCGGTACATCAAAACACATAAACTCATAATAAAACTGTCATTGAAACCTTAAGCGTGCGGACCCTACGGGTTCGAGAACTATGTAGACATGACCGAGAACCATTTCCGGTCAAAAACCAATAGCGGAACCTGGATGCTCATATTGGCTCCTACATATTCTACAAAGATCTTTATCGGTCAAAGCGCACAACAACATACGTTGTTTCCTTTGTCATCGGTATGTTACTTGCCCGAGATTCGATTGTTGGTATCTCAATACCTAGCTCAATCTCGTTACCGGCAAGTCTCTTTACTCCTTATGTAATGCATCATTCCGTAACCAACTCATTGGCCACATTGCTTGCAAGGCTTATAGTGATGTGCATTACCGAGAGGGCCCACAGATACCTCTCCGACAATCGGAGTGACAAATCCTAATCTCGAAATACGCCAACCCAACATGTACCTTCGGAGACACCTGTAGAGCTCCTTTATAATCAAACAGTTATGTTGTGACGTTTGGTAGCACACAAAGTGTTCCTCCGGTAAACGGGAGTTGCATAATCTCATAGTCATAGGAACATGTATAAGTCATGAAGAAAGCAATAGCAACATAGTAAACGATCAAGTGCTAAGCTAACGGAATGGGTCAAGTCAATCACATCATTCTCCTAATGATGTGATCCCGTTAATCAAATGACAACTCTTTGTCCATGGCTAGGAAACATAACCATCTTTGAAAAACGAGCTAGTCAAGTAGAGGCGTACTAGTGACACTTAGTTTGTCTATGTATTCACACATGTATCATGTTTTCGGTTAATACAATTCTAGCATGAATAATAAACATTCATCATGATATAAGGAAATACATAATAACTTTATTATTGCCTCTAGGGCATATTTCCTTCATTACTATGGGATCAATTTTCATAATCTTTCCCCCAACTCCTTCCTCAATATCTCGACGTTCATCGTCGTGTGCGAGGCTTTTCTCCGGATCCCACCTCACTTCGGCCTATGGCTGAAGATTTTCAATGTGAAGCCCGAGGTGGTGAGTGGCGAACATGCCGAGTGCGGCGGCGCCATGGTAAGCAAGATGCCCAAGGCTGTTCGGCCGAAAGGCGCTTTCAATGACTCGGCCAAGGAGTGGCAGCAGCAGTGGTTCTATATCACCGAACCACATGGCAAGAAGTGGGCGGCAGCTCCAGAGTTCAGATCCGGAGCTCCACTGCGGCTCACGTCCTGGCCCGAGAAGGGCCTGAACTGGTGCTCGTCCGACGAGCTATTACTGCTCCAGACGCGCATCCAGGGTGTGATCGATAGGGACATCAAACTCGTCGACGTAGTCCAGGTGATGCTAGTTCGCCTGGTTCTCCCTTGTCAGCGTCGAGCTTGTACCCTATGGGAGTTTGATCCAGCCGAGCACCAAACCCTTCAGGAGCTTCATGACTCCACCCACAAGGATATCTGGAAGGTTCTTTTTAAGTCCGGCAAATCGTGGCCGGGCCCCGCCGAGGACCGCGCGTATCAATCATCCCATTCTCCCAGCTCGGTAAGTCACAGCCACACTCTGTCTATTCACGCTTTAATTGGCACATCATGCGGGAGACACCCTAATCTTGTTTCATTGCAACCCCAGGGATGGGTAAAGAAGGTGGAGCGGCTATATTGTCCAGCCCCCCTGCCGGAGGAACCGGCCGGACCTCTTCTGACGAAGATGTTGGTCCACGCGCCTTACAAGGCGCCAAAGAAGGAGGCCTTCAAGAAGGTCAAGAAGTCCCGGGGTGGCCTTCGCTGTCGCGAGGCTTCGGACGCCAGATCCAAAGACTCCAGCGACGAACCTTCATCCGAGGACGAAGAGGAGGAAGCAGAGGAGGATGAGCCTCACTCTGATGGTGGGAGGAAGAGGACGACCTCCGCATCTCTAGAGGCCGGATTGCCCAAGAGGGGGAAACATTCCCTCCCAGGGGCATCCCCCGCGGCTGCCAATAGCAGCCCGGATTGGGATCCCAGGGCCCAGCCCCTGGAGAAGTCGTAAGTATCCGAACACGCATATGTGTCCGGGATCGTTTTTTGGGTATAGTGGTTTTGACTGTTGCCTACATACTGCATAGTCCGGCAAGGTCCTACACTGACCAGTCCTCGTCGGAGGATTCACTGTACTCGGACGCTTTGGCGAGCGAGACGCCTCCGCAGGCCCCTTCCCCCAAGTCTGGGCGCGACACCGAGGTGTCGTCTCGACAAGACCCGAACCAGGGAGGACATATCCCTGGTGCCGAACACGCAGGGATGGATAGGGCCCCCGGGACCTCTAGGGTTCTGGGATCGAGCAAGCAGCCCCCCTGATGGCGGGGGGCCTGCCTACGCCGCCGGCGCCCTCTATTCAAGCAGAGCTGCCTGGTGGTCTATTGACAGTGTTGAAGAACGCGTCTATTGTCGACGAGCATCGGGCCCTTGTGGGTGAAGTGGTCGAAAGGATTCAGTCCGCCGAGAGCGGGCTGAACGCGTCCTGCCTTAGTCTTATAAAGGCTTTTGAGGTATGTCTCCTAGGAAACCCTTAAGGAATTGTCATAATATAAGTAGTAGCCCCTGATACACTATCCGATGAAGGAGACAGAGCCGGGCAGGGGATCAAACCCCTTGCCTTTGCAGGAGCCTATGTAAATGACATATATCCTTTGGTGTGAAAACAGGCATCCGCAAAGAGGACGTCCACTTTCAATGCGGAAGTGTCCAAACTGAAGCAGATCCTTGCATGGTCTGAGGAAGAACTCGGCCATGTGAGGAAGCAACTGGAAGACAAGCAAGGTATGTTGAAAACATTTGTCTTGGAGTTGGCATGAACAAATGGTTGTGCAGAATAAAAAGTTTTAGTATTGTGTGCTCTAGGAGCGTGTGCTGAATATGAGGCACTAAAGAAAGCTTTGGCTGATGCCAACAAGAAGGCTGAGGCCGAACAGGCGCTTCGTGAAAAACACGAGGCTAGGGTTATCACCACTGAGCGGGAGCTCCAGGAAGCTGTGAAGAAAAGCGAGGGCTTGGAGAAGAGTCTAAAAGGGAAAGAATCTGAGCTTGCCCAAGCTCTCGAGGATGCAGAAGGTGCTCGGGAAGAAGCCCGAGGTGCTGCGCGGGACCTTCAGGAGGCCCGAAAAGTGGCGGCTGGTAAGGACTTCTGTATTCTTAGCTTTGTGTATGTTAGAATGTGAAGAATCCAAGTGGCAGGCTGAATTCTTACTTTTCCACGGGCTTTTGCGGATCTTCCTCGCAGCATATCAGATGCTGCTCAATTCTATCGCACCAAGGAGAAGAAGACTGTGGAGAGGGATTTCTGGTCGCAGTATCTGGCGCCGAACTATCTGGTTCCATTTATTGATCAGATGAAACAGCTGATTGAACTACACCAGGCGGCTGAACTAGCCATGAAGGACTTAGTTGTCCGGCTGTGGCCTGCGGATCCGATTCCAAGCAGCTACTTCGCACTCGTCAAGCGGATCGTGGGCTCCTGTCCTCGGCTAGATGCTATCAAGCGATCAGTCTGCATAGAAGGCGCGCGTATGGCGTTTGCCCATGCAAAAGTGCATTGGGGGAGGCTTGACGCAGGAAAGCTGATCACTAAGGGGCCACCGGAGGGTAAGGAACACCGCAAGCCCGAGCTGTATTATGAAGATGTGATGAAAGGGGCCCGCCTTGTGACGGACAAGTGTACTAAAGACATCATATTTCCCTGAGGGCATCTATGCCACTTGTTGTAATATGGGATAATGGCATGTTTGCTATATATTGCCTGTTTTGTTTGAACATATGTTCTTCCTGTGCGGCTGTTTATTGTATGTAAATTCTGGGAGTTGGCCAGTCGTCGGCTTCTGCCCCCTCGTAAAAAGGATACGGGGGTGTTCGGGATATATCTGAACGCTCTTTATCCCATAGTTGGGTCCTTTTAAGGAGGTGTATCTTTCCGCGAACCAGGCAATCGGACTATAGGGCTTTATTACTCTCACTTAGCCATAGGAATTTGAGTATGGTCGGCGCAGCCCCTAGTGTTCGGAAGGCCGAACTAGGGGCTCTATTGGCGCCTGATCAGAAGACCGATCCGTCGCACTTAGCATTTATGATGGCATTATGCAGAATAAATCTTTAGGGATTTTATGACCTCTGAACAGCGGACCGGCTCTCGCCTCATCATGACAGTCGGTTTTTGGCTTTCTGTACTGAGGTGCTTGTCCGGCTGAACCGGGACACAATCGCAGTAGTTCTCCCAGCGCTACCTTAGCCGATAGAATGGAACGTGAGGTACCAAAACATGGGAGCCGGGCAAACCCGACCAATGACCCAAGACATGATTCGGAGCAGATGCATATAGTGCTATAAGTTCGGGGTACCGAACGACCAAAAAGGTGGTCGGACTTGCTTGACGTACTGTGGAGCCCCTGGTGCAACCAGGCGAACGCGGAGCGTGGCTTTCATCTTCGGCAAAGAGGCGTCGGCGATAAACGACAGCCGGTAATTTCTATTTACGCATTATAGTAGAATTTTATGTCTATGCATATTAGTATGATGTATGGAAAGAGGTGTTATTTGACGGAACCTATTAGGGTCGGACTAGAGGGGGCTGTGAGCGGGTTGAGAATGAATTCGAACTGCCTTCTACCTGCATGTTCCTTCCTTTGTGTGTCTGGGATAATTCCATGCCGCCAGTTCTGTTCTGCATCAATTGTTAGTTTGCAAATGCGAAATGCTTGAAGACATCTAGGTGTCCTCTTGTTGTTGCTCCCAGGGTCCCTAATCGGGCCCTGGTGTGCGCAGTCGTTAGACCGTGAGGTAGTACGGACTCCGCAGTGGATTTCCGGATGGTTGGCCTGGGTAATTTACCACGTAGAATCTAGTTGACGTGGTTTTTCTCGTTAGCATACGGTAAGCTATCATATGGGAAGGTGCCGAGGATTTATTCTTTGGCGTAGCATTTTTGGATGGTCCGAAGGCAACCGTTTAGAGTGGTGGGCCAACAGAACTTGGCCTTTGCGCCTTACATCTTTTAGGAGATGTTTTTTGTGGCGTCGTACCCTTGTGGGCTTTGTGTGTTATGGAGCCCCCAGATTACTAGGTCTAGAGGCACTGCAATTAACTTGTCGTGGTTTAGGTGGTCCTAGGCGGTCGGTCGTACTGTTACGCTCTGGGGGGGTATTGACGAGGCATCTCCCCTTTATTGCTTCCGGCGTGCGACCAGCCGCTTTGTTTTGAGAATCCTGCATTCTCTATTGGTATGCTTTGCCGTCCTTCTCGGGGTGCCGTGAATTTCACACGGCTGATCCAGCGTGTATCTTCGGTCGAGTAGGCTTGTGCTCCTCTTTGCCTGTTTGTCGGACTAAGCGTTGTCGGACTTGGCACCAACTTCCTTGTCTTGATGTTTATGACCTTTATGCCGAGGTCTGAGGGTGCCTCTTCGTATCTGCTGCTTGCCGCCTTGGACCATAGTGAAGCGTGGGCGTCTGTGTGCGTGACCGTAGTTTTCCTGCTCGAGTTGAGGTAGCCAGTTGTGCCATGTGTGCCCTTTATTGGGGCTCTCAAGTTCGTATTTTTCGGCGGCCAGTATCTTGGTCCACCTATCCTCTAGCGCATCTTGTCAGCTGTGAGCTGCTCTTGTTTCCTTTGCAGGCTCCTTGCTGTAGCCATGAGCCGTGGCTTGAAGCGAACTTGTTCCACTGGGTCCTCTGGTACGCCGAATTCGTCGCTGTCGAGGCTTGCCTCGTCGTCGGAGGGGTGTGTGTGATCGTCCCTCTCCCAGCATCCCGTCGTCATTGGTCCGGCCTGCTTAAGTGTAGGCTGACTCGGATTGTATTCCTTTTTGGCACCGTCCGGACTGCTCTCGTTTCCGGGGCCGTTTTTGGTGTGGCGGGGTTTGGAGTGGTGCCGATAATGCACATGTTTTGCCTTTCTTCCTGAGGGGTTGTCCTCCATTGCCTGGCCGCCACTGGTTTCCGTTGGGGTGTCCACCATATATACATTATATGAGGAGGTGTCCGCCCACTGCCCTGTACCACTACAAAAAAATACACTTCCGTGATGATACGTGTTTGTCATAGTAGGTCGTGTTTTTTGTCATGCATGTACATCCATGACAAATTTATGACAGAATCAAGATAGTCATACCTGTGTTGTCGTAGAAGTGTTCGATGACATTACCAAAATTATCATCACGGAAGTGTCCACTTCCATGACGATAAATCGCGCGTCACAGTGGTGCTTTCGTCAAGGGTAACCGACACGTGGCATCCACCGTAACGGAACGCCGTTAAGCTATCGGGTCGGGTTTTGGATCCGATAACCCGTTAACAACCCCGACCAATGGGGATTTTCCACGTGTAAAATCATCATTGGCTAGAGGAAACACGTGTCGGCTCATCGTTGGGACAGATGTCATCCACTCATTGGACAGAAGGCGCCTATGATACGTCGACACGTGGCACGGCCAATCAAGTTTAAATGGGCCGGCCCAACTAAAGGCCCACAAGATTTGGCGGGCCATAATGGGCCGGCCCAGTTAAAGGCCCATGAGATTTTGCGGACTATAATGGGCTGGCCCAGCTAAAGGCCCACAAGATTTCATGGGCCATAATAGGCCGGCCCAGGTAAAGGCCCACAAGATTTTTGTGTGCCATAATGGGCCGGCCCAGGTAAAGGCCCACAAAATACTTGCGGATCATAATGGGCCGGCCCAGCTAAAGGCCCACGAGATTTCGCCGACATTAATGGGCCGGCCCAGCTGTAGGCCCACAAGATTTTGAGGACCCTAGTAGGCCGTCCCATTAACTGGCTGCCATGTTTTGGGCCAAATGCCGGCCCATAATTGATCCGGTCCATTAATGGTCTGCCACGTTCCGGGCCTAGTAATGGCCCATATAAGATCCGGCTCGTTAAAAGCCTCCCACTTTCTGGGCCAAATCATGGCCCAGATCAGGTCCGGCCCTTTAAGAGGCTTTGGGCTCAATTATGGCCCATATAAGATTCGGCTCGTTGACTGGACGCTATGCTTTTGGGTCCACTTGCTAAAGGCCCATTTAGTAATTTGGCCTGATATTAGTTTCGGCCTATTAAGGGCCCATTTAACATTTCGGCCCTATATTAATTTCGGCCTGTTAAAAGCCTGTCATATAGTTGGGCCTAACTACGGCCCGGTTTGCATCCGGTCTGCTCGTAGCCGATATCTGACTGGGCCAAACAAGGATCGAGACAACTTTGGCATGTTAAAAGCCCGTGAATTGATTCGCACAATCATGGGCCGGGGTCCATTTCGGGCTGCCGCCGGCCAATGAGCCATTCGACACGTTTCAGGCCCAGCCTACTTCTCAGCCTCCTAAAAGCCCATTGAGTTTTCTTGCGAAAAGAGGGCCGGGGGTTACTCGGCCTATTAAAGGCCCGAATGTACTAGTGGGCCAGTTTGGCGGGGCCCATGATGTGGATCATACATCGTGATTGCATGACGGCCTGATTATGTACCGTAGTTTTATGGTTTGGCCGGTTTACTGCAAAGACAGGATATATATACAGTAAAATAACTGCAGCATCGTGAATAAGAAAAAACCTAGACTATACAATAAAGAAATTACGGCATATTACATCCACTCGGCATCAAAGTTCGCCACTATGATGATAAAGCACAAGCAGACAGCAGATTACATACACTGGGCATCAAAGATCGCCACCAGTGCAAATAAACACGCCGACAAAATAATATACAAAACCGACAGCACTTCAATAGAGTTCAAGAAAGGTTAGCCCTGCTGGGGAGCTGCAGCGCAAGCAGCTGAGAAAGATGATGAGACTGCGCTTGTTCAACACTTATATCTTCCTCACTCTGAAAGATAAACAAGCAGACAGATGACAGGTTTTGCACATAAAAGTATCAGTGCTGACAATTCATCACATTTCTTACTGACGAATAAAGTGACACAGTCTAAAATTGCATTAACACAATATGGTATTGTTCAGGTCAAGACATGGCAGGAATTGTCATTGTGAAGGAGTTGGGAGCTTCACGAAACCATTGGATTACAGATCAAGAACTCATAAGTATCAATGGTTAGTGTGCTGTCAATTTATCCTATTTCAGATTGGCAAATAAAGAGGCGGTTTAAATAATAGTAGAATGATATGACATTGTTCATAGTTAAGACGTTGCAGAATATGACATTGTGTTGTAGTGGGTAGGTTCACCACACCACTGGATTACGGATGAAGAACAAAAGCATACATGCAGTGCAAAAGAAAATCACTTGCTCTGTATAGTTTAATTTACATGGTACGAAGAAGGAACTTGGTTGTACAACTGAAAACTTAAATTGAGAAGGACAAACTTTTGTTTATGAACTACATAATAAACTTTAAACATGCAATTTGATGCAAACACAAAAAATAAACAGCTGTTGCAGTCATGCCTAACCAAATATACACAACAAAGTTTGAAGGCTTGAGAAGGACAAACTTACATAACTAGTGAAGACAGGCTCTATAAAGCCCTTGTCCATGCTGATGGGGTGGGCAATTCAAGAAGTTTAGCACAGAATGTTCTTCATAAGCATTGTCTTTATTCTACATTTTGTTAAGAGTAAATATAGATGTGATAATATACGAAAAATGGAGAATATTTAAGATAATATGAAGAGTGATGCTACATAACCAAGTAGCTATAAATGTATGTGCAGCGATACAGGCAAAAGGCACAGCCAAGAGCAATGCACAGCTAAACTTCTTCAGTACCAACCTTATGGTAAGAGTAAATATAGATCTGATGTGTAGAAAATAGAGGGCAAAGGAAAATAAGTTGCAGAGTGATGGTACATGAACAACTACCTGTCAATATAAGTACACTGATAAAGGACAGCATGTACTTACAAGAACAATGCAGAGCTAAAAAAATTCATTTGCATTGGATATATTCTACACTAATGTAACCATTCATACAGATCAGATAATTTGGAGCGAAAAATTGATAAGCAAGCTATCATGCATATTGTTGTCACATAATGAACCAGGTATGTATGCAAGTACAGTGATACGGGACAACAGGTACTAACAAGAGCAAAGCAGCGGGTAGCATATTTGCGATATCCTGTCGTTCTTTTCAAACCGGAATTCTTCTTCGAGCTGA
>NC_041389.1:38092847-38093983 GCF_002162155.2 Triticum dicoccoides
GCTGCAATGCTTCCTTGAAAAGCACAAGCAAGCTTTGCTCGTCATGACTATCCAGATTGATCCTCACCTAGTTACAACAATGTAATGTAAATCATTGATGTGTTCGATCAGCAGAAAACAGGAAAATAATAACCATGAATAATAGCACTTACACATAAGTTGGACAGGAAGATGTGAAAATGGTGTTTGTCTTCACTATAATCTTTCCATGATGGGAATATATGCACGTAGTCCCTAACAACATTGAAAGCATTGTCTTTTAAACTGGGAATAAATGGAATGGGGTTCCAATCTGCAGGAATTGGCCATCTCTGCAGTTGGGATAGGTCTTCGATCGGTGGACTTGCTGTACTTTTTGCTGGAGTGGGATTTTTCTGTGGTACGACTGGTGCTATGGCAAATGAAATCAGTATACCTTTTGCTGGAGTGCAGGTCCTATGTGGTGGGGCTAGTGGTGGGGCCAGTGAAGTATGGGTACAGTCTGCTGGAGTCGGTCCTATGTTTTGTGTCACTAGTTGTACAGCCAATATAAGTGGGGCGCTGTCTGATTTCTCCGGCACCACCACGTTTTTCAAGGACTTTGCTGGTGCTCCTTCAGGTTCGGCAATCACCCTCTTCCTTTTTGATGTCTGATGCACAAGAACAGCATTTGAGTGGAAAAACATGGTATGACGACAGATGGAATATGTATTGATAATGGATGGGCATAGCATCTCGAGTTATATGATGAGTAAACTAAGCAGATGGTGGTGCAACAAAGTAAAAGAAATGCAAGACAACATATGCAAGATACGCGCAATCAATAAAACCTTGCCAAATTAGAACAGGCACCTTGATGGGTGAATAGGACAGGCCATCTACCTTTGACTCCTCGAGGTTAGAATAGTCATTAGAATGATATTCTGAACAAGAATCAACAGCTGGGGAGCGTACGAGTTTCATTGCTTCCAAAATGGCACTCAATGCCTTGGTGCCAATTTTGTAAGTCATTGCAGTGTTCCACAATATTCTTCTGATGCGTGGATTCTGATATTCACTGTAATTGCATATAATATCTGAGAACCATGAAAACATAAATAGTTGTGAGATTATCTTTGTAATGCAGATGATATTCTAATATAGGGGCGCCCCTGTAA
>NC_041389.1:38093993-38097695 GCF_002162155.2 Triticum dicoccoides
AACACTTATGTGCTATCACTGGATTCTGATGAGAGAGCTCATGTGTGATGTAATATCGTGTGTGCATTTATATAATCTGGCACAAGTACACAAAAAAGTAGGCTCCAGAAGTAAGGATAGCTGGCAGATGATAGGTTCATAATATACTGTATAGATAGTTTATTGCCAAACCATGATAACAAGAGCACACAGCAACTAGGCAGATCATAGTGTACATAACAGGGGTACACCGTAACCACGATATATAAATCGGGAAAGTGGAACTGGCTTGAAAATATGGTGTTGTATTGCCGCTAGTAATTGAAAGCCTATCGATCACGTACAGGCCAGCACTATCGAACATGGTAAAGAAGAGCAAGCAGATTTTGGATAATAAAATGTTGGTTGCGCAGTGCCCACACATGATGAACCAGAGCGCATTAAGAATGCAACTCCCAGTTGTCTCTCGACCATTTCAGGCGGTTGGATGAAGATCCTACGTCTCCTAACCCTTCTTCTTCCTCGTCTATGATTCTTCCCATACAAAACACCGCACGGGCCGCCGGCCGGACCACCGGCCCCCATCGCCTGTGTTCCTCCGCCACCCCCACCCCCACCCGTGTTGAGTTTCCTTCGTTCAACGAGGCCCCACAACCACCCGAGCCCCTTGGATCGCACCGGCTAACTCCGGCGAGCTCTGAAAAATCGACTGACCCAATTTTGAAATTTAGTCTACTGTGATTTAACTAGTGTAGAATATAAAAGGGGAAAACCATAAGCATTGGGAGTATAGTGTTGAGCGTGCCATGGCGGATCTGAAGGTGCAAACCGGACAAACGCAACTTCGCAACCGATACAAGAAATCAGAGTAAAGCAGTGGCGATCTATTTTCTTGCTGCGATAAATAAGTTGAGCAGATACGAAAAAGTACCGCCTCTGGTGCGGCGCCATGTATGCATCTGGTGAGAATTTGATGGTGTTGCGGTAGCGATGGCTGTCGGCGGCATGGAAGAAGATCTAGGAGGGTAGACGGTGGCGGCTAGGTGCGGTGGACGAGACGGTCGTAGGAGCGGCACGGGCAAGGTGGACGACGGCGGGGATGAAGCGAGAGGACGGGATGCAAGGATCCCGGTCCAAAGGCGTGGATGAGAGAGGTCGATCTCTTCTAACGGACGGCGGCGTCAGGGTATCAGCTCCGGCATGGTGGAGGAGGACGGCGGTGGATGGGGTGGCGGACGGCGGCGGACGGAGGAGGGTGGGGTGGAGAGGGTGTTTTGGCGCCCACGGAGTATGAATGGGGAAAGGGGAGGTAGAGAGGAAGGGGGGAACCATGTAGTCAGGGCGCGCTTGTCTCAAATGTGAGGAAATTTACAAACTTAGCCCCCGTTTAACATTTCTACTACATCACAGCAACATTAGTCGGTTGGGGATAGGACGGTAATCTCGCATACACCGAATATTTGTCGATGAGAGTTTGTTTTTGGCGCCCACCGTGTATGAATATGAATCGGGGAGGGAGTCGATTTCGGCCGAGGGCACACTGTGTTTTGGCGCCCACCGTGTATGAATCCGGGTGAGAGGCGGTTACGTCACGTTTGGGTGAAATTACAAACCTACCCCTATCGAAACCTATAGAAATCCAGCAGATAGGCTTTGCGCATCAGGGATAGGCAGTAGTGATTTCCATCTCGCAGATTTTGGTTTCGGGCGGTTACTATGACTTTCCCCGCTTCGTTCAAATTTTGCACAGTGCATGTTTACCGTGCCAACTCAATTCGAATCCCGTTTGTATTCTACTATTTTTTTAGGGCGGGATCCATTTTCAATTGGAATTACATTCTATATACATCATTTTTTTTACATATATACTTTCAAAAGCACAACACCATTTATACATAAATATGGTTTACAAATGGCATGATCTCAGATTCATAAGGTTGTATCCATCAATTTGGATTTTCAAATATTTGAAAACACTTTATGTTGAAATCCAATGTATGCATTCCTCGCTAACTGTCTCCAATTAATGTGTGTTTCATGCGGGTTTTTTTTTAACTTCTCAAACATGTATAATGTGTTTCACACACGCAACATATAGTGTAATCCCGTTTAGACACTAATTGCATATAAACCATGCATTGTTTGTAACTGAAGAATCTATGGATCACCAATATTGATAAACTATATAACATTACACGTGTGCCCAAATTCAACTGAATATGCATGTTTGATGCACCGATTTGCGTTATGATATTATCGATGTTGTGATCTCCAGTTTAAATATTTGAATCCCCTTTAATCCAGATATTCGTCTCATATAGCTATCACTCATGCTTATATAGGACTATCTCTCTGGACCTATACACGTTCATCGTCTCTCAGGCATCTCTCGTGCTACATGTATGTCGACAATGATCTTTTATCTTCGTAACACACTGATGGTACTCTCTCCATCGACCTTCATCACTCTATCTCTCTCTCTAAGTATATCTCGCTCCCTGCTATGTGTCTCTAGCTATGATTCTCCATGTGGAATCTCTTTCTCTCACACAAACACAAAACTTTGTCTCCCGGGGTCTCATTTCTCTCAACTATTCCCATGTGTGCCACTCGCACACCCCTCATACAAAGATGTCTTTCGCTCCTTAGATATGAGAACCTACGACTCTTCCTCTTCAATATCTCTTTCTCACACACAAACACAAACTCTATCTCCCAGGGTCTCATATTTCTCCATTGTTCTCTTGTATGTCGCTCAAACACACCCTCTCTCCCTAGAGATATCTTGTGTTCCCTCATATGTCTCTCTAGCTATCACTCTCGTTGTGAAATATCTTTCTCTCTCGCAGACACAAAACTCCATCTCTGTGGATCTCATTTCTCTCTGATATTTGTTTGTATGTGACTCACATGCACCCTCTCTCTATCTCTCTCACACCCACACACATAACCCAGCCTTCTGATCCACTCGACTCCTATCTCTAGCGCACACTAGCTAGCATCTTTATCTTTCTTTTTATCTGTTTCTCCATCAACCTTCTTTCTCGCCCTCACTCTTGATTGCTATCACGCACACTAATATGTTTCTCTCTACATGCATGCAGTCAAGTGCCCTCTCACACACATATATAACTTCACCCTTTGAACCACCCGACGGTCATCTCCGACACCCAAACTAACGGATGTCTCTCTAGCTAGCATCTCTATCTCTGTATCTATCTGTAGTTTCTCCGTCAACATTTCTTTCTCGCACGGAGTCTTGCTTCCTATCACCCACACTATATATGTCTATCCATACATATGCATTTATAGGTTGATCTCTTTTGCACAATCGTTGCGCCTCACCCCCTCTGCTCGCCATAGATGCATGCTCCAGCCCACGCCACTATCTCTTAAAGACAAAAACACATGCTCAATTGTCGGGCCTTCTTCCATGCATTCTCACATGCATGCATATTGTCATACCGACCTGTCTCTCCCATGTCGTTGATCTTAGGACTTATGTCTTCTTTCTTTTATCTCGATCATGCGCGCGCACACACACACACATCCCACGTATGCATGTATACCTCTCACACATGCACGTTCAAGGTCTCTATATCTCCATACATAGTTAATTACCCTCAATCCTAACGCCACATCGAATCGTTGTCCTCTTTTGTGCACATAACTTCCGCCTGGATGGGCAAAACACACACTCACACTTAACAATCTCATTCTGGC
>NC_041389.1:38167904-38176084 GCF_002162155.2 Triticum dicoccoides
GCTCTGGGGTGGAGTGGCCGGACAACCGTATAGTGCATTGGTTTGTCAAGAGCTCAAGGACAGAAGACGAAGCAAGTTAGGATTCCCCTTCAATCCTGGTCATTTATTACCGAGTAAAATGCATTGGCGGTCATCGAACTTGTCTTGATAGCTCACTTTGATCATTGTATACGAGATATGGTGATTATACGGTCGCTGGCTCAGTGTATAGCTCCGTATTTGTATGGTTGACCAGTCAAACAGTCCGCATGCGCCTGAAACGGTCACCGTCTCTCCAGAATGTCAATGCTGCATTCACTGGACTAACTGCAGGTGCAATTGGTGTGTCACTGACATGCGGGCCAGACGCCCGTTGGGCCCACATGTCAGACACCCAAACGCATCTGCAGTTAAGTCACTGAAGCAGCGTCCGCATTCACGCCCGACGAACCTACTCCGGTGCCAGTTGTCCATCCGTCTGCCGCGGCTCATTGCCATTCGCCCGCTATATTAACTTGAGCCCCAGCTCCCAGCCATGGCCGAAGACCCACACTTATTCTCCTTCGGTCCCTTTCTTCTGTCGGCACCACTTCAACCATGGCCACGTGGCACTCCAAAGCTCTCTTGGACGTACTGTCGCAGGAGCAGACAAGGGACATTGGCGGCTCCGCTCCAGGTGCGCTCCAAAGCTCTCTTCGATGTACTGTCGCAGGAGCAAACGAAGGAGATCGCCGGCACCCCCCGGGCCGCCCTCCTCTGCCACGACCACGAAGCCGGCGCGCGTGTGCGGGCGCAGTCGGCAGCGAGGAAGAGTAGTACACGGTAGGTCGCCGCCGCTCTGGTCCCGGGAAGGCCACCGCTACTCCACTCAGTCGACGCCAAGCTTGGTGGGGTAAACATTGGTGGCTGATTAGCCGCTTGACGGCGACGTGGAGGCGGAAATTTTCATAACCTTGTGCTCCAGCTGGAGGAGGAGGTTATCGAGGTGGATGAGGAGGAGGCAAAGGCAATGGCCGGCTTTCTCGGGTTCATGGCCGGACTTGGTGGTCGGGTGCCGGCGATCGTTTAGATTAGGTTTACAGTAGGTTTAGTACGGTTTGTGCGAAATATGTAATGAATTTCGTCCAGTTTGTAGGAAAAGTTTTCGAAATGTAATGAATTTCATCTGGTTAATTTCATCCGGTTAATTTGAAATTTGCTTTGTTTGCACGAATTTTGTCCGGTTAGTTCATATAGTTGTCGAAAGGTCTGCGGGCAGCATCGGATGGCATCTATCAGTGTCCTCGGATAGATGCCGGTGTAAATTTGTGGGCCAGCGCTGGAGATGCCCTAACTATCATGCTATAATCGCTAACAATCCTCCATTATTTGGCAGGGAACAGTTATCCCTTGATCAAAATCAGATCCGCGATGTTTCGCACTCCTCCCACGTACGAGTGTAAACTCTTACTTACATAAAAATGGAGCAAGTGGACGGCACTGTAGCACGTCATATCACTCGAACTAGCCCACCTAACGAGCGGGAAAGCACCGCCCTCGTCATTTTGTTCTGGATTTCTATCGATCGATCGCGCGAAAATGTTACGCTTTGCAAGTTCAAAAGGAAAAGGTGGCACACTTACGACTCGTACGCGTCGCAACCCTGATAGTCCGGCTCACACGCCGCTCACCAAAGGGGACATGCATTGTCTTGCAATTTCACTGACATGTGGGACCGTAATTGAATAAACCGTCGATAGCCGAAATCTAATCGCTCGGCGGGCGTCGGCTGAGAAGAGAGAAACAGGGGAGGGAGAAGAGATCGCCCGCCTGCCGCGCATGGACTCCAAGAAATATATGGTGATAATGTGAGGTGGGCCATGTTGGAATCCGGACCGCTTCCGGAGCCCGCTCTCACCGCCCTGGCCCCTCAAGACGCCAGCTGCCCGCTGCATGCATAGCAACTAGTCCCCGCTTATGTGGAGGAGAGAGA
Organism: Triticum dicoccoides; assembly: GCF_002162155.2. Lineage (NCBI taxonomy): Eukaryota > Viridiplantae > Streptophyta > Magnoliopsida > Poales > Poaceae > Triticum > Triticum dicoccoides. Next base: position 38,169,856 of record NC_041389.1, read on the forward strand.
GGCATTGATAAAGTCAAGGAGTAACAGTGGAGACAATAGATTTCATCAAAAATAAACAATGAATACTCGTTGCTCGTCCTCTATATCGGAAAGAATACTTCCATTCGCTGACATGTCGGACGTCGACCATCCTGGTCCACCTGCCATGTACAAAATTATCCTGGTCTACCCCGGTCGTATCGCAGGCCCAACCTTTCCCACCGTAAGTTGTTCGCACGAAGGAACCATCATGACTTCGTTGAATTCCGCTTCTTCAAGAAAACTTACTGTACCCGCAATACTGCTACCACACGCGAAGACTGGACGGCACTGTACCACGTCATATCACTGAAACCCACTAGGCCAAACTAGCCCGCCTAGGTCATCTATTTTGGAACGGAGGGAGTACATCTCTGCACTACTATGATTTTGTGTTGCATGTTCTCTGTACTTTTGCTACGATTTTCCTACCCTATGAACCAAATGAGGCCTGAATGTATGTCGACTATTGTCTGATCGATCACTAAGCCTACAATTTTAGGAGCTAGGGCTATTGGTCGATCGACGAGGGATAAGTATAAGCGTACCACGAGCTCAGCAGCCCCAACATTTCTCTTTGGTGAGTGTTTTGCAAGTACTATAGCTCAAACAGTAGCTAGCCTACTAACACCAAGAATCATCAAACAAGCCCTGCTGATATGATAAACAGTTCAAAGTTACATCTAAGCATGCCATATATTACATCAAAAGCTGGTGAGGATACATCTGTTTCCATAACTCGGAGAGGGTTCGCATGATTCATCGCATGATTCACTATCAAACAAAAGTAGCAAGATCCTCCCACACAAGACAGTGCACTAGCCCTAAGATGGTTTGATAACATGCATCGTTCTGGTAATTAAACACAGGGCAATGCAAACCACCCTGAAGGATTAGCGCGACCAACTATTTCTTGTCATCGATCTCTCGGGCAATGACCACAGCACAGACAGCGGCATGGGAATCGATTTCTGGGGTGATGTCCACATGACTGACCGCGACATCAGAATCAATCTCTGGGGCGATGTCCACAGGATGAATAGCGGCATCGGAATCGATCTCCAGGGCGATGCCAATAGGACGGGCCACGACATCGGAATCATCAAGGACAACCACCGGCACCTGCACAACACTAACATATTAGCAAGCACATTGCAAATAATCAAAAAGCAAGCACATTGCAAATAATCAAAAACCACAACTATGGTAATAAGCCATTATTTTTTACCTTGTGCAGCTCACCGGGGGATCTCATCCCTCCGGGGGCCATCTCCTCGTCCTCGATGGGGGCCATCACCTTGCCAGGGGAATACTGCTTCTCAACGGTGACTATCTCCTCAAACTCGGTCTTGAGCCTCACATAGGTGGCAATCAGAGCTCCTGGGGTAGGCACGGTGGGTCCCTTGCTGTTCTTCCAACTTTCTTTGAGGAGTTCGTCCGCCAATGTCCTCAACTCTTTGGCCAGTGCTTGTTTCTTGGAGTTCTTCGTCTCCATGGGTTGGCCCGCCAACATGGTCAACTCGTTGGTCAGTGCTCGCTTCCTGGAGATCGCTGTCTCCAGTGGGTTGTCTGCCAGCAACTCTTTGCCTAGTGCTCCAGGATCCATCAATGAACTGACAAACAAAAAGCAATCGAAAGGAAACCACAATCGCAATGAAAACTGGAAAAGAATAGGATGTGAGAATCAGTCGGTGCTTCACAAAAAGAAGATTATTGGAATGAAAATATAGAAGCATAACTAATTCGCCCACCTTTCCTTCGTCGGTAGAGAAGAAAAATGGCAGAAGTGAGTAGCCTGGAGTGAGGTTTTCTTCAAGAAAGGGAAGAAAGGGCTTGAACGAGCGTTCCAATGAAATGATGGTTGCTTCGTCCAGTCCAACTTGGAGGCCACCTTACCACTGCTGGTAAAGGTGTGGGTTTTGTGATATGACGGGTCATGCCGGCCACATCGAGGTGACAGGTGTCTCGACTGTAGCAGCTCGCTGTGATTTGGTGGATGGCACGCGGGCCCGGATGCTTTGAAATGTCATTAACTTGATTTTAGTCTCTTTAGTATTTGGATCCAAGCATGGATGAGGCTAACAAGTTTTAGTCCCACTACTTTTAGTCATGAGACTAAAACGTATCAAAGCACTCTCTCAGGCTGGTCATAGTGGGGAGTAACTTAGACTAGTGTCATGCATATGACACTAGTGTAAGTTACTACCTCCATAGTGCAAAGTAACATAGTAGTAGTATCATAGATTGCTTCATTTATTATCTCATAGACTCATTTTGCCTCGGAAAGCGCTATGTTACAGTAACATATTATGTTACCACAAGCACCTCTTGCCTCATTAAATACTTGCCACATAAGCAAAATTGTCTTGGGATGTGTTAAGTTACTACCTAAGTTACTCCCACTATGGCTAGCCTCAATATTGTGCACCGCGACCAAGGCGGAGAGGAAAACGAGAGAACTACGTAATTAATGCATGAGTTTAATTAGGGTAGTTTTGTAAAGTACGAGATACATTCCTCCAATCGCAAAATGCCTTGGTTCATGAGATTTGAGATTTGAGCCCTATAAACCGGAGGGGAGGGGGTATTGCACACGGTGTAGTCTAGTCACTTGTTTTTTTAGCCGAAGTCTAGTCACTTGTTGAAATCTCTAGAAAGGCAAATACTCCTTTCCGGTTTATAGGTCTATACTACTCCCTCCGTCTAGGTGTGTAAGTCATCTTACGAAAACCAAATAGTCCCAAAACACTTAGGCGCGGTGCATTAACTTCTACCCTGTTTCTTGTTTCTTGACATACGTATCAACCAATAAGAGATGAGAGGTGTGCATGCTTTTAATGACTTGCAATGGCTAGTTCATTGCATGGAATGCTATTAATTAGCAAATAAACATTGGTGACCCCAGGAGGAAACGGTGCTAAGCACGTGGACCTATGCAGAATGAGTATAAACCAATGGATAATGGAGTTTAATTGTTAAACAATAGCAATTTTGTCTCATGCAAGAGCCTGGCTAGTACTCCAAGGAACCGCACCACGCGAGCGTTCGCAACTGCCACGTTCGGTTTGCACTTGGCTCTTCGCATCTTCGAGAAGACGAACAATGATGTTACTCCTACTTCTACAGTATCGAATCCACTGCTGCATGTCCGTCCACCTCGTGCGAGAGGGATAGCGTGTAGCGAAAGCTTCTACTTACTGCTCCTGCCTTTGCGTCCATGACAGGTGGGCCCAACAGGTGGTTGGCCCACCTGTCATGCAGCCAAAGGCAGGTGCAGTTAAGGCACCGGAGCTCAGTTCGCGAGGGAGAGGGCGTCGTAGTAATCAAGGGGTTGTTTGGTTTGTGACTAAAGTTTGCCAAAGCTTGCCACACTGAAGGTTAGGCAAATTTAACCAACTTAGGTGTGTGTTTGGTTCAAGCCACGTCTTAGGCAAGCCACACTATGGTCCCACATCACATACACACAAAAAGTGTGACAAGATTCCCTTAGGCTTTCCAACTTGTGGCTCTCATTTTGAAGAACTAAGGGGCTGTTTGAATTGTGACTATCTTTGCCATATATTGCCACATGATTTTTGCCACACTTGCCTTAGTTGAGTTGCTCAAATTGTTAGCCACACTTTGGCTTGCCTAAGGGAATCTTGCCACATTTTTTGTGTCTATGACATGTGGGGCTCACTGCTCATAAAAAATATTTGCCTTAAGTGTGGCTAGAACCAAACACCTACCTAACTTGGTCAAACTTGCCTAAGGTTAGGTGTGGCAAAGTGTGGCAAGGTGTGGCTAGGAACCAAACAGCCCCTAACCTTAGGCAAGTTTGGCAACATTGTATGGCAAAGTGTGGCACTCCTAGGACTAGAACTAAACAACCCCCAAATTTCTCGGCCTTGCACGAGTTGACGCGACACATCAAAGCACTGCATTCGATAAAACTCTTTTTACACATTTCAAATGGGCTACTTCGTATGTAGGAGTAGACATATTCTGCTTCGTATGTACTCCCTCCGTTCCAAAATATAAGTCTTTTTAGAGATTTCACTATGAACTACTCCTACATACGAAACAAAATGAGTGAATCTACACTCTAAAATATGTCTATATACATCCGTATGTAGTTTGTAGTGGAATCCCTAAAAAGACTTACATTTAGGAACGGAGGGAGTAGTCACTTGTTGCAATCTCTAAAAAGACTTATATTTGGAAACGGAGGGAGTACAACGCATGCATGCATGCCGTGACTTTCCTTTTGATACTTGCATGTGTTGATTTGATGCACCTTGCCAAATTTTGACTATAAATTTAACTAACCAAATTTTCATGCATGTCACAAAAAATCACGGGGCTGTTTGGATTGTGACTATGTTTGTCTTATGTTGCCACATTATTTTTCCCACACTTGCCACACTTGCCTAACTTGAGTTGCTCAAATTGTTAGACACACTTTGGCTTGCCACTAGTACAGAACCGGCCTTTAGTGCTGGTTCATGACGGCCTTTAGTGCCGGTTCGCCAATCGGCACTAAAGAGTGGGGACTAAAGGTCCCCCCCCCTTTAGTACCGGTTCGTCACGTACCGGCGCTAAAGTGCCACCACGTGGCACGAGCCAGGCCCGGGTGCGTGTAGGGCATTAGTACTGGTTGGTAACACCAACCGGTACTAAATGTTTGGGTGTTTTTTTTAATTTTTCTTTAATTTTGTGTTTTCAATTTAATTTACTGATTGTTTTACATTATAGTGAGTTGTTAAATCATTAGGTGAAAGTACCGCGGATTAGTTTCGACTGGATGCATTGGATCTAGCTACTAGCTAAGTGATCAAGTATATGCCATATCCATATTATACTTGATCAAGTATAATATATACGGATATGGCATATACTTGATCACTTAGGTAGGATCCATCCAGCTGAAACTAATTTGCGGTTTATTTCATTAAATGATATAATAACTCATCATCATCATCATATTAATCATCATAGTCATGCATTACCGCTATCTAATCACCACCAGCACTACTAGCTTAAAGAAGAAACATTCACTTGTACCAGAAGCAAAAGTATCATCGAGTTCAACATGATTGTCATGATATTATAAGCGTTCATATATAACACCACAAAAGCAAATCACTTAAGTTCAGAACGAAGAACACGCATGAAAGGACAAGTACTAAGAGCAGCATGAACTAGCTAAATCACTCCTGCTAGCTACTCTCTCTCTGGTAAAATAGCATAGAACATGTATAGCTCTCCTGATTGATCATACTGGAGCATGCAGATGAACCTGTCTCCTAGTCGTGGGCTGTGCTTCTGATTGCTACCCCCTAGTACTTCTCTGTGACCGTTAACAATTTTCCTCCAATCTTTCACTATTAAGCATTCATCGCTTCTAGAAATCCTGAATGCATTCATGTGCAATGCAGGATATCTTGGCCGTAAGCTAACCATTGACATGCGACCTTTAGTCTCGATCCCCTGAGGCACAACTGTCATCGGGAGTCCCTGTTGAAGAACATCCTATAGTACTTAATTAATATACTTAGCAATGAAAGTTTAGCAAAAAAAAATATGTATGCAAAATATGCACTAAGGAAAAATAGTAAAAATCTTACCATCATTCCTAAATAGATGTGACCATAGTTCAATACCATCACTATTGGTCGCACGTTTTGAGTACTAACATTTCTAAGTGCAGGAAGAAAATTTGTCTTAACAGTATGAAGATCCTCAATCCATGAAACATAATGACTTATCTCCTCGCAGTTTAGTTCAGCTCCGGGACAGTAGTAGGTCCTATCTACCAAGCGTCGGACATGTTTGGTTGAATGGAGATAAGCTGTCAATAGAAATTAGTAGTCAATTATTTTTGAATAAGCAATATCAAAGACAAAAATATAGTTGAGAAGAACTCACATAATGGTAACTGGAGGCGTCTGCACGTCGACCCATATGTCTCTATTACCTTCAATATCATCTTCCGGACGAATATCAAAGGTGATAACCATACCAGGCTCAAATGCATAAATCTTGCATAGTGCTTGCCAAGTTTTGCATTCAAAGTAGGTGTACGTGTGTGCATTGTATACTTTGACGTTGAAAGTATAACCATGCTCAGTTTTCAGGTAAACTCTCCTTACCTCCATAGTTTCCATATTATTGAAACCTATCTTATCCAAGACAAAAATTCTTGCATGGCAGGGGATGCGCTAGTAGAATA
>NC_041389.1:38177750-38217540 GCF_002162155.2 Triticum dicoccoides
GGGGACGGTGACGAGACGGGCGGCGGGGGCGGCGAGGGCGGCGGGGACGGCGACGACGTGCGGCAGGGGCGACGGCACGGCGGCGCAGCGGCGTCGGCATCGTCGTCGGAGATCGAGATGTCTCACGCGAGAAGTGGAACGAAGTGGCGACGATAACTGAATTTTCGTAAGTGACATATATATAGGAGGGTCCTTTAGTACCGTTGGAGCCACCAACCGGTACTAAAGGCCGGGAAACGTGGGCCTTTAGTACCGGTTGGTGGCTCCAACCGGTACTAAAGGGCAATGCATTAGTACCGGTTGGAGCCACTAACCGGTACTAATGGCCGTGCGCTGCCACCCGCAGTGCGCTACTTTTACTCCCACCTTGCCGAGCAAAGGGCAGCCGCACTGGTTTATAAACCCAGCCGCGGCTGCCCTATCGAACTCCTCTATATAGCAGGCTTCTGGGCCTAACTAGGGTGCGCTGCCCTGTGAGCCTACTGGCCCTTCTGGGCCTGTATTTGCACACCCTAGGTCTGGCAGGCCCACCGAGCAGCGCCCCAACATTTTTTATAATTTTTTTGCTTTATTTTTTTCTTCTATTTATTTTTGAGTAGTTTTTTTGCTATATTTAGTTTCTTTGTGATTTTTTTTGCTTTATATAATTTTTTTTCTTTTCTGCATTATTTCACTCTTACTTATCGAAAGGACTACGATATATCCCATACACTTGTGGGTCATCAGCCACCACAATGAGGAGGGAGTAGTCCACCCTCGGGGATGAGGGTTTGTACCATTAGCTATGTGTTTAATCTCTCTCTCTCTCTCTCATGTTCTTGAGATGTCACGATCTTGATGTATCACGGGCTTTGTTAATATAGTAGGATCATATGGTATTTTCCCCTCTCTATCTTATTGTGATGAATTGAGTTTTTCCCTTTGAGATTTTGTTGTTATCGGATTGAATACTTTTATGGATGTGAGAACACTTGATATATGTCTTGCAATTGAATACTCGTGGTGATAATAGGGTATCATACTGATTCACTTGATATATTTTTTGGCACTCAACTCGCGGATTCCTGAGGTGACATTGGGGTAATCTATGCATAGGGGTTGATGCACGTTCTCGTCTTTAGTTTCTCCGGTAGAAATCTTGGGGCACTCCTTGAAGTTCTTTGTGTTGGATTGAGTATTATGAATATGAATTTGCTTTGGTGTTATTTTAGTACGAACTCTAGGATAGATCGAACGGAAAGAATAGCTTTGTGTTATTTTAGTACGAACTCTTGAATAGATCGAACGGAAAGAATAGCTTCGAGGTGGTCTCGTACCCTACAAACAATTTATTCTTATGTTCTCCACTAGATAGGAACTTCGGAGTGATTCTTCATCGCACTATGAGGGGTAATCATATGATCCAACTATGTTAGCATTGTTGAGAGATTGCACTAGTGAAAGTATGCACCCTAGGCCTCATTTTCCATCATTGCAATACCGTTTGTGCTCCATTTTCCTATTTAGTACCTTGCTGTTTTTTATTGTTTGCACTAAAAAAACTCATATCTACTATCCATACTACACTTTTATCACCATCTGTTCGTCGAACTAGTGCACCTGTACAATTTGCCATTGTAATGGGTGTGTTGGGGACTGTCGGTGTCAAAACCGGCGGATCTCGGGTAGGGGGTCCCGAACTGTGTGTCTAGGCGGATGGTAACAGGAGACAAGGGACATGATGTTTTACCCAGGTTCAGGCCCTCTTGATGGAGGTAAAACCCTACGTCCTGCTTGATTAATATTGATGATGTGGGTATTACAAGGGTAGATCTACCACGAGATCATGGAGGCTAAACCCTAGAAGCTAGCCTATGGTATGATTGTTGTTCGTCCTATGGACTAAAACCATCCGGTTTATATAGACACCGGAGAGGGCTAGGGTTACACAGAGTCGGTTACAATGGTAGGAGATCTACATATCCGTATCGCCAAGCTTTCCTTCCACGCCAAGGAAAGTCCCATCCGGACACGGGACGAAGTCTTCAATCTTGTATCTTCATAGTCTTGGAGTCCGGCCGATGATGATAGTTCGGCTATCCGGACACCCCCTAATCCAGGACTCCCTCAGTAGCCCCTGAACCAGGCTTCAATGACGATGAGTCCGGCGCGCATATTGTCTTCGGCATTGCAAGGCGGGTTCCTCCTCCGAATAATTTATAGAAGAATGTGAACACCAGGATAGTGTCCAGCTCTGCAAAATAAATTCCACATTCCACCGTAGAGAGAATAATATTTACACAAGTTCAATCTGCTGACGTATTTCGTGGCGTGACGTCACACCACAACCAAGCCTTTACTTGAATCGTTTTTATCATACCACCTCAGCGCGTTTAGCGAAGCGGTTTCCTTGGCACGTCTTGTCGAAGCAGAGATCGTGTTTCCCTTATCCCGGGATTCTCATCAATACAGACATGGGTAACCCAACCGCGCCCGTTGCCACGCCCCCTCCATCGAAGGCGAGTTCCAAACGGTCACGGGGACGGCTCTTGGTATTCTCCCTCTTTATAATGAGACCAAGGCCCGTTCCTTTTCTTCAATCCTCAATCGAATCCGCCCCTCGCCCCGAGTTCCAACACCCAGGGCTCCAGATTCAGGCACTTCGGACCTTCGACAATGTCCGGCTCCGACCTATAGGGTCGGTGGATGCCCTCCTCCGTCACGGAAGAGGACGTGCTAAAGCTGAGAGACGCCAGGTACTTAACCTACGAGATTTCACATAGGTTTCCTGCCCAAGGGCAAGTCATTCCTACTCCTGAGCCTGGCGAGAGTGTCGTGTTCGTGTCTCACCTCCATCAGGGTTTAGGCTTCCCGATGGATCCCTTCGTGAGGGGGCTCCTGTTTTACTATGGGCTGGAATTCCACGACTTGGCTCCGGAGTCTATCCTCCACATCTCATCATTTATTGTCGTCTGCGAAGCCTTCCTTCGCACTACCCCTCACTTCGGTTTGTGGCTCAAAACCTTCAATGTGGAGCCGAAGATGATTGAGGGGCATCAGGCAGAGTGCGGCGGGGCGGTTATAAGCAAGAGGGCCGATGCTCCATGGCCCGAGGGCTCTTTTCAGGAGGAGCTCGGCTTGTGGCAACATGAGTGGTTCTATATCACCGCTCCCAGGGGCAGCAGGCAGAGGCCGCCGCCCGCCTTTCGCTCGGGCCCTCCACAACGCTGACGTCGTGGGTCAACAAAGGGTTTGACTGGGGGCCGTCCAAGGACGTACCCCTATTGCAGGGCCGGATTCGAGACCTCCAAGAAAGGGAGATCACTCTGGTCGTAGTGACGCAGGTTATGCTGATTCGGCGTCTTCTGCCCTCCAAGCGTCGCCCCCTCCACCTATGGGAATTCAATCCGGAGGGACCACGAGCTCTCCAACACTTCATGGGCACAAAACCCGTGGAGATGTACAAATTGTTCTTCAGATCAGAAGAAATGTGTCCGGACTTGACCGAGGACGCTGACCTAAGCTGCAATCGCCCGGATACTCAAGTAAGTAGCCCTGTGTCCGGACATATCATCCATTTATTTATCATGTATTTGCCTTTTAACTGGCTATCCCTTGAACAGGAGTGGATAGCGCAAGCAAAACTGATACGGTGTCCGGACCCCCTCCTTGGGACCACGCCGGATCCCGTGTTAATCAAAATGTTGGAGGTAGCACCTTCGGAGGAGGGCGAAGGGGGGAACAGGGAAACTACCACCTCTGTTAAGGAGGCTCTCAGTAAGGGGGGAATCAAGAATCCCTCCCTCCAGGGGGAGAAGAGGACCGCTTCCGAAAACCCGGAGGCCAAAGCCTCGAAGCGGGGAAAGAAATCTGCACCGGAAGGTCCTGTGCCGGGATGAGTCCCGGCCGCACAGTCTCCCCAAAGGAATCAGCCCTCCAGTGAGCCGTAAGTAGAAAAAAGGGAAGTTTTATAATAAGGGACATCCCTATTTTATTTCTAAGGATAACCGAAGTTTTTACCTTGTAGTTCGGATCTCAGCCCTTCTCAGCAGAGCTCATCCTCGGGGGACCTTCGTCCGGAGATGATGGATAGCGAAACGCCTCCATTTGCTGCGGGGCGGACGACCCTGAGGTGTCGTCACGGAGGGTCTCCCCGAGTCCAGCGGGGCCGGGGAGTTCGGCACCCACTGGAGTACGGCCGGTGGAGCTGCAGGGTTTGCTCGAGAGGGCGTCTCTCTTAGAAGATCACCGCGCATTATTGAGTACGGTGATTGAAAGGATCTCATCCGCCGAGAGCGGGTTGCATGAGGTCGTCGGAAGTTTACTGACGGGTTTTGAGGTACGCAAAAAATGACATACCTTTTGACAGTTTTGCACATAGAGTGCGCCCTGTATAGATAGTAGCCCCTGAGACTCAGTATGTTGTCGAAAGCGACAGTGTGCCGAGGATCATAATCTCAGTTACAAAATGTCGCCTTTCCTATGCAGGTGGCGGAACGTTCGGTGGCCAGCCGGACTGATAGAGTTGCCGAGCTGAAGCGGCAACTCGATGTTGCGGATGTGGACATCGCGCTGGTCAATAAACGACTTGACGAATCGCAAGGTAGGTGGTTTTTCCGCGGTCACCTAGTAAGGGAGCTGATGCCCACTCCTTACAACATGTATGCTTGATGCAGATGGTGCCGCTGCTGTGGAAGACCTTCGGGCGGAGCTTGCTCGCGCCAAGGACCAAGCCAGAAAAAGTGATGCGGCTGCCTCGAAGGCAGCGGAGGAGCTAAAAGCCGAAAAGGCTGCTCACTGCCAAAGCAGGGAGGAAATGGTCGTAATGGTCGTGAAATTAAAAGATGCTACCGACCGCTATGAGGTTCTTGAAAGAGAACGCCAAGCGGAGCAGGAGGGCCTGAAGAAGGCCACCGCCGAAGCCAAGGATGCCCGTTCTGCAATGCAGGCTATGGAGGATCTGCGTTAGGCCGGAGACATTGCGGCTGGAAAGCCCTTTCCATTGTGTAGGAAGTTCACGGATCCGAAGTATGCTCAGTTGGGCCAGTTGTGGGGTGCGGAGGATCCTTATCTGGATTTGGCGGCGAGTGCGGCGGACGCAGTTGTGCATTTCTGAAGTCAGAAGGATCATGAAATTGAAGAGCTTTTTTGGTCTCAATTCCATAGTCCGGAGCATCCACTTCCGTTGACCGATCAGTTGGCTGAGTGGGCTGAGATGAATAGATTGTCCGGACTTGCCATGACGGATGTGGTGGCTCATCTGTGGCCGGAAAGGCCCAAGCCGAAGAGATATTTTGGCTTATTGCAGCAATTCCTTGGGGCGGTGCCGCATATCAGGCGATGAAGCGGCTGGCATGCATAGAGGGTGCACGGATGGCTCTTGCCCGTGTTAAGACATATTGGGCGGATATGAATGCCATCGATGTTGCGTCCCGGGGTTCGGACGAGAGTCGATTACCCGCCGAGCACTATTTTGAGGAAGTCCTGCAGGGCACTCGTTTAATAGAGTCGCAGTGCTCGAAAAATGTCATGTTCAAATGACATGTATGATTTGTGAGATCATATTTATAATGTAACGGCTTTTTATACTTGTGCGTTCAAGTATTGAAGTATCTCCTGTGCGGCCATTCATATATATGTATTTATAACCTGAAAGATGGCAGTCTTTGGCTTCAGCCCCCACGCACATGGTGCGGGGGTGTTTGCAAAAAAAGCGCATTTTCACACTTAATCCAACGTCTTGGTCCTTTGAAGGAGGTGATAGCATAGCAAACTAGGCAACCAGACTATAATGCTTTATCACTTTCACTTAGCCATAGGAGCTCGATGGTGGGGCTACTATATAGCCCCTAGAGGCACCGCGCTCTCCGAACTCGGGGCGCGTGTGTGCCTGACCGGGAAGCGGTCCTTCGTCAAAGCGGAGGAATTCTAAACATTCCAGTAGTCGATCGAGTGGTTGACCAGTCTCTCGCTATATCATGATAGTCAGTTTTCGGCTTTCTCTACTGAGGTGATCGCCCGGCCGAACCGGGGCACAATCGCAGTAGTTCTCCTGGTGCCGTGTTAGCCGATGGAGCGGAACATAAGGAAGCAAAACACAGGAGCCGGACAAACCCAACATTTGACCAAAGACATGATTCGGAGCTGATGCATATAAGGCCTAACTCGAGACGTCGAACACTCCCTAAGGTATTCGGACTTTATGATAACGGGCAGAACAATGCCCTAAGCCCCTAGTGTCCAGGTACAGGCGAGAACTTCTGACGCGTCCGATGCCAAAATGCCAGCCTCCTCCTCGGATATGGTAGGAAACCGGGGGATGAGTATCAACAAGAGACAGTAAGAAAGGTTTACGCAGGGTCTTAATCTGAAAAGAATCCTTGCAACGGGTCCCTGCTGCACGTTTGCGCCTGTGTCTCCGTTGTGATGTATCCTGGACGGGTGTAGCACGTGGTTCATCTGTAAAAGAGAAGAACTTAGTTTGGAAAAAATATCGTGCAAAAAATGTATTTAAAACAGAGTATGATTTGGAAGATGAATAAAATTGAGCTTTATTGGCTCTTATTGTTTATACGTGCAGTCCCTTGTAAAGAGGTATGCGGCTGGGAAGCCCCTTGTTTATTTATGCCGGACTCGCCTAACCGTGTCCAAGGTCTAAATGACCTGTGTTTTGGGGCTTTGATCAGCAAGGTTGGATTAGTGTGTGGCTGCCAAGGCAGTCTCATGTTTTCCATGGTCGAGGAACACTCGGAGTTACCCTTTAATGAGATTATGCCGCGTGGACCGGGCATTTTGAGTGTAAGAGACGCGTAATGCGGTATCGCGTTAAAGCGGGCGAAAGCTTAGCGTCCCAGTAGTGCTTGATGGCTACTTTTGAATGGGGCGATATGGAAGATTAGCTTTTCGCGATGGAAGTTGTCAGATGAACCGAACACAACCTTTAGTAGTACAGAGCCTGTACAATTGGCATAAAGGCCTGGCGTCACTCCTTTGAAGGAAGTGTTGCTATGGCGAATTTTGGTAGGGTCTATCCCCATTATGCGGATGGTGTCCTGGTATAGCAGGTTTATATCGCTGCCGCCATCCATTAGGACTTGTGTGAATTGTAGTCCGTCGATTATGGGATCCAATATCAAAGTAGTCCCTCCTGCGTTTCGAATGCTTCTGGAGTAATCCTGATAGTCGAAAGTAATTGGGTTTGACATCCAATTTCGGGGCTCCGCTTGGGTGGATCGTGCGGTGCGTGTTTTAGTAGTTGCAGTACTGTTTATCACATGAAGTGAGTTCACTGTTTTGACTTCTAGTGGGAAAGTCTTCTGTTTTCCGGCTTGCTGCTTGTGGGATTCGTCATCGTCTTCGCTTGGTGTTTCGAGCCCCTTGTGTTCGGCGTTAAGTCGGCCGGACTGCTTGAAGACCCAACAATCTCTGTGGGTATGGTTTGCAGGCCTCCCGGGGGTACTGTGGATTTGACATATCCTATCCAAGATTTTGTTTAGGTTGGATAGCTCATCACTGTTGTCCTTAAGGGGCAGTGTTTTGTTATTCGGCCGAGAGATTTTGAACCCGGCGTTGACCGCCGTGCTATTTGGGCCGTTTTCCTTATTCCGGCGCTAATCTTTTCTGCATCGTGATTTCCCATTTCCATCCCTGACCTCGGATGTACTCGGGTCGCTGGTGCTGCATCTTGCTGGCCAGCTATCTTCCCCCGCGCAAAAGCGGGTCATGAGGCTTGTTAGCGCGGCCATTGTTCTTGGTTTTTCCTGGCCGAGGTGTCTGGCGAGCCATTCGTCTCAGACGTTATGTTTAAAGGCTGATAAGGCTTCGGCATCCAGATAGTCGACTATTTGGTTCTTTTTGGTGAGGAACCTGTTCCAGAATTTGCGTGCTGACTCCCCGGGCTGTTGAGTTATGTGACTTAAATCGTCTGCATCCGGAGGGCGGACATAAGTTCCCTGAAAATTTGCTCGAAACGCATCTTCAAGCTCTTCCCAACTTCCGATGGTATTTTCTGGGAGGCTTTTGAGCCAATGCTGAGCTGGCCCTTTGAGCTTGAGGGGTAGGTATTTTATGGCGTGGAGATCGTCTCCTCTAGCCATATGTATGTGTAGGATATAATCCTCAATCCAGACTCTGGGGTCTGTTGTTCCGTCATATGCCTCTATGTTTACGGGCTTGAATCCCGCTGGAAATTCATGATCCAGTACCTCATCGGTGAAACATAGTGGGTGTGCGGCGCCCCTGTATTTGGGTGTGCCGTTATCTTCGAACACTTGGTGGGTTGTGTTGCTTCCTGGAGCCTTCTTTTTTGGCCCATAGATGGACCTGACCGGGCCATCCTTTTGCGAGGATCCTTATGTGGATCGTGTGCTGGACTGTGTGCGGCTCCGCTTGCCGCTCTTAGCCTGTTATCTGGTCGTCTATCCGGCCAGGCGGCCTCTTTCTTTTTTGACTGTGAGGGCTCTACGGCCTCCTCGTCAAATTCGGGCAACAACTTGCGCTTCGGGTAGCTCTTTGCTTGGTGACTATCGCCGTATTTATCTGTTGTCTTGAGTACTTTGCTCCATCTCATTCTGAGTACGTCTTCCGCCGTTTTGAGCATCCGCTTTTGCTTCTTCGAACTTCTTGCAGTGGCGACGAGCCTTCTGTGAAGGTTCTTATGCTCCGGTGATGTGTCCGACGTGAGATCGTCTGGACTATTGTTTTCGCCGGGAATGGGTTGCTCGTCCAATTCATCCTGTTCGGCTGGTTGCTTGGTGGCATGTTCGTCATCCACTGGTTCGCCCTGCTCTACGGCTGGGTCAGTATGGGTGTCGTTGTTATCGAGGCGGGACTTTGGGCGGTGCTTGCGTCGCCGTTTTGGTTGTTTTTCGGGGGAATTATCCTTCACCACGTCCCGTTGTTCCTCGTTATCGCTTCCTTTTGGTGTATCCACCATGTATACGTCGTGAGTTGAGGTGGTTTTCCAGTGCACAGTAGGCGCTGGTTCTTGGTCGTCTCCGGCATCGTCGTCCATACCGTCGATGTCTTCGGAGTCGAAGTCTAGCATGTCGGTTAAATCGTCGGCAGTGGCTATTAAGTGGGTGGTGGGTGGGAATTGAATTTCTTCGTCGTCCGCATCCCAACCATCCTGACCGTAGTCCGGCCATGGCTCTCCTAATAACGAGAGATACTTTAGCGAGTTCAGGATGTCGCCGAAAGGTGAGTGCTGAAAGATGTCCGCAGCGGTGAACTCCATGGTCGGCGCCCAATCGGATTCGATTGGAGGGGGCGCGGGAGGTTCGGAGTCCGGCAAGGAGTCCGGCACCTCGGAGTCACGAGCTTCACAAGGGAAAAGGTCGGTATTCGGCTCCATCACCATAGAGGTTGCAGGCCCCGAGGCGGTGTCTAGCCACTCGTCCTCGATCTGCGCAGCCGGCTCCGCATTGAGGGTCGGAGCGGACTCATGTGCGGCCTCCAGGGCACTATTCGGCGGCAGAGCTAAATCATACCCATCGTGACAGCGTGGCGCGCTCGGCTGTGGCTCGAATCCATCGAAGATCAAGTCTCTGCGGATGTCAGCCGTGAAGTTCGGACTTCCAGATCTGACCTGACAGCCAGGGGCGTAGTTTTCGATCTACTCCAGATGGCCAAGCGAGTTGGCCCGCAGTGCAAAGCCGCCGAATATGAAGATCTGTCCGGGGAGAAAAGTCTCACCCTGGACTGCGTCGTTGATGATCGAAGGAGCCATCGAGCCTATTGGTGACGACACAGAGGAACTCTCAATGAAAGCACCAATGTCGGTGTCAAAACCGGCGGATCTCGGGTAGGGGGTCCCGAACTGTGCGTCTAGGCGGATGGTAACAGGAGACAAGGGACACGATGTTTTACCCAGGTTCGGGCCCTCTTGATGGAGGTAAAACCCTACGTCCTGCTTGATTAATATTGATGATGTGGGTATTACAAGAGTAGATCTACCACGAGATCAAGGAGGCTAAACCCTAGAAGCTAGCCTATGGTATGATTGTTGTTCGTCCTATGGACTAAAACCATCCGGTTTATATAGACACCGGAGAGGGCTAGGGTCACACAGAGTCGGTTACAATGGTAGGAGATCTACATATCCGTATCGCCAAGCTTGCCTTCCACGCCAAGGAAAGTCCCATCCGGACACGGGACGAAGTCTTCAATCTTGTATCTTCATAGTCTTGGAGTCCGGCCGATGATGATAGTTCGGCTATCTGGACACCCCCTAATCCAGGACTCCCTCAGGGACACAAGAGATTTCTAGTATTTGATTGCAGGGTTGCTCGAGAGAGACTATCTTCATCCTACACCTCCCACGGATTGATAAACCTTAGGTCATCCACTTGAGGGAAAATTTCTACTGTCCTACAAAACTCTGCGCTTGGAGGCCCAACACAAGTCTACAAGAATAAAGTTGCGTAGTAGACATCAAGCTCTTTTCAAGAGCCGTTGCCAGGGAGGTGAGTGCTTGAAGGTATATCTTTAGATCTTGCAATCAAATCTTTTAGTTTCTTGTTTTATCACTAGTTTGGTTTATAAAATAAAACTACAAAAATATGGAATTGAGGTTGCATAAAATTATTCATCTTTATAATGTCTTTCGTAAAAATGATGGAAAGGAAAATTGTGCTCAGTTGATAGAGGAAGAATTCTATAATATGTTTGACAAAAAATCTTTGAATGGTGAGCATGATTGCAATGTTGCTAGTATGAATTCTTTGAATATCCATGATGCTAGTGATATGCAAAACCATAAGCTTGGGGATGCTATGTTTGATGAACATGGTATTTTTACTCCCCCAAGTTTTGATGTGCAAATTTGTTATAATGGTAGCATGCCTCCTATTTATGATGATTACAATGATGAATGTGGGTTTGGAAGAGTGTCAACTCTAGGTAATGATCCCACTATTTTGGAGGGTGTTGAATCTTATCACAATGATGAAAGTGGATTTGGAGAGGTCATGACTTTATTTAGTGATGAATCCACTATTTCGGAAGAGATTTCAATTGATTATGAGAACAAAGTTCCTATCTATGATGATTATGGTGATGACATGTTTGCTATAAATAATAATGATAATCATGAAACTTTTCATCATGATTTTAGTTTTCAATCTCATGATAGTTATTTTGTTGAGTTTGCTCCCACTACCATTCATGAGAATAAATTTGCTTATGTGGAGAGTAATAAAATTTCTATGCTTGTGCATCATGAAAAGAATGCTTTATGTGATAGTTATATTGTTGAATTAATTCATGATGCTACTGAAAATTATTATGAGAGAGGAACATATGCATTTACATATTGCAATAGTATCAAGTTTCCTCTCTATATGCTGAAAGTTTTGAAGTTGCACTTGTTTTGCCTTCCTATGCTACTTGATTCTTGCTCCCAAAAATTGTTTGCTCACAAAATCCCTATGCATAGGAAGTAGGTTAGACTTAAATGTGCTAGTCATATGCTTCATGATGCTCTCTTTGTGTTTCAATTAATATCTTTTATGTGAGCATCATTGAAATCATCATGCCTAGCTAAAAGGCATTAAAGAAAAGTGCTTGTTGGGAGACAACCCAACACTTTTACCTACTATTTTTTATGTTCACATGATTAGGCTACTGTAGTAATCATGTTTTATTGTCTTTGTTTCAATAAAGTGCCAAGTAAAGCCTTTGGGATCATGTTGGGTGATAGTTGATTTGATCTTGCTGAAAATCAGAAATTCTTGCGCTTACGAAAATAGCTCTCATTTTTAACAGATGAGTGATTTTGAGTTGGTTCTTTTTGCAGAAGATTAATATACAAATTTGTCACGTGTTACAATTTTTTTCATAATTGTTGGAGTATCAGAAGTATGCTTCGAGTACAGATTACTACAGACTGTTCTGTTTTTGACAAATTCTGTTTTCAATGCATAGTTTGCTTGTTTTCTAGTTTATATGGATTATATTGCTCAATATAAATTGTGGAAATGATATACTACATTAGTCATTGTGTGGAAACAATTATGAATCTTGTCTTTGACAGTACCAAAAGTGAAATGGTTTGCTCTTTATCATACTAACCTATCTCACAAAGTTCCGTTAAGTTTTGTGTGATTGAAGTTTTCAAGTTTTGGATGAGATTTCGATATGAGCAGAATAATGAGTGACAAGATCCTAAGATTGGGGATGACCAAGGCACCCCAAGTTAATATTCAAGGAAGATCCAAGAAACTAAGCTTGGGGATGCCCTGGAAGGCATCCCCTCTTTCTTCTCCAACATTATCGGTAACCTCACTTGGGGCTATGTTTTCATTCGTCACATGATATGAGTTTTACTTGGAGCATCAATTTATTTTGTTAGGATTTGCTTGATGTTATTTAGAATAATTTTTTGCATCTTTTATTTCAATAAAAGTGGCAATGATATCCTTTGCCATGCTTATTTTTCAAGTATACATGTTGCTGTTTCAAAATAGAAAGTTTATGATGTTGCAAAAAATCCCTAGAAAAGTCAGAATATGATAAAAAAAATTAAACTTTTTGCAAAATAAGCTCTGATGAATTTCCTACAGTGTGGTATTTTTCTCATAATTTTTGGAGTTAGGTAAGTATGATGAATCTTGCATTCTTTACAGACTGTACTGTTTTGGCAGATTGCTGTTATGGTTGCATTGTTTGCATATGTTTGCTTGTTTGATGATTCTATTTGAGGATAGGACTATTCAATATGCAGAAGCATTTAGTATGCAATGTTGAATAATAATTTTAGTAATTTGCTACATTAGATAATGATAAGGTTTTGCATTGATTTATACTAACTTATCTCGCGAGTTCTTGTTGAGTTTTGTGTGGATGAAGTTTTTGAGATTTAGGGAAACCGTGATATAAGAGGAATTAAGGAGACACAAAAGCTCAAGATTGGGGATGCCCAAGGCATCCCAAGCTAATATTCCAAGAATTCTCAAGCATCTAAGCTTGGGGATGCCCCGGTAGGCATCCCTCCTTTCTTCTTCAACAATTATCGGTTAGTATCGGTTGAGCCTATGTTTTTGCTTCTTCACATGAGTTGTGCTATGCTTGGAATGTCATTTTGTTTTATTTGCTTTATGTTTTAATAAAATATTTAGATATGAAAGGTTTTAAATAAGAGAGAGTCCTCAAATATCTACCCATTTACATCACTACTCACTTGATCTTCACTTATATCTTTTTGAAGTAGCTTGTCATTTACTCTTGTGCTTCACTTATATCCTAAGAGTAAATTGTTGAATGAATTGAATATCATGAAGTTGAAATTACATGTTCATATCATGCCTAGTAGTAGCTTCACATTGGGTTTAGAAAGTGAAAGCTTTTGGAGCTTGACAATCACAATATTGGTCATACAAGCAATTCAAGAATAATTAGTATAAGGAAGAGACCTTTCACATGTAAATGCACTATCCTGGAAATCATTTGTTATTGTGATCCCCCATAAAAATATTATATGCCAAAATTGTCGACGTTGGACAAGGAAGACAACATAATGATTTATGTTTGTTCATATTCACATAGAAGTTATATTGTCATAGATCCTTCAACATGTGGTGCTTGCCCCCTATCTTTGCTAGCCAAAAATTCGCACCAAGTAGAGATACTACTTGTGCATCCAAAAACCCTTAAACCCAAATCTTATTTTTGAGTCCACCATACCTACCTATGGATTGAGCAAGATCCTTCAAGTAAGTTGTCATTGGTGCAATAAGGCAATAAAAATTGCTTCTAAAAGTGTTAGATCATTTAGTTAAGAGAAAATTGAGCGATGTACGAACTTGTGATGGCAAAGAATAAAAGCGACGGACTGCATAATAAAGGTTGCTATCATAAGGGGCAATATAACGTGACGCTCTTTTGCACTAAGGGGTTGAGCATACAAACAAATAAGCGCATGGAAACCTCTGCTTCCCTCTGCGAAGGGCCTATCTATTACTTTTCAGTATTTACTTTTATGCAAAGAGTCAAAGTTTTTCTCTCTATTCCTTTTTATTTTTCTCTTTTGGCAAGCATCATGTGGTGAGGAAAGATCTAGGCACATATATCCAGCTGAATATGGGTAGCATGAGTTATTATTGTTGACATCACCCAAAGGTGAATACGTTGGGAGGCGAAATTATAAGCCCCTATCTTTCTATGTGTCCGGTTGAAACGTTTTGCTCATGTGTATGTGGTGAGTGTTAGCAATCATAGAAAATGATATGATGGTTGAGTATGTGGAGCTCTTACTTAGACTCTGCTGAATAAGTTGAATTGCAATTTCTTGGTGACTGAGAACATAGGTTGTTGAGTTTCAAGAGGATTCATTGTTTGAACCGTAACATGTGAATTGGTTGCTACTATAACATGGGAAGTTTTATGAGAAAGAACTGTTGTTATGATGCTAGGAAAAGTGATTGAAATTATCATTGATCAAACTTATGCACTTTGCTAGCATTCACACTTCATAAATTATTATTTTTAGCATTTACCTACTCGAGGACGAGTAGGAATTAAGCTTGGGGATGCTGATACATCTCCAACGTATCTATAATTTATGAAGTATTCATGTTGTTATATTATCATTCTTGGATGTTTTACAATCATTTTATAGGAACTTTATATCATTTTTTGGGACTAACCTATTGACCCAGTGCCTAGTGCCAGTTGTTGTTTTTTGCTTGTTTTTTACATCGCAGGAAATCAATATCAAACAGAGTCCAAACACCGTGTAACTTTTTGGAGATTTTTTCCTGGACCAGAAGGAACCCAATGGGCCTGAGCTGCACCTAGGGGTGCCCCGAGGGGGGCACAATCCACCAAGGCGCGCCAGGGCCCCCTGGCGTGCCCATGTGGGTTATGCCCACCTCTGTGGCCTCCTGCACCCCCTCTTTGCACTATAAATTCCCAAATATTCCGAAACCCTTTGGGGTAGCCCTAGATCAGAAGTTCCGCCACCGCAAAGCCTCTGTATCCACGAGATCCAATCTAGACCCCGTTCCGGCACCCTGCCGGAGGGAGGAATCATCACCGGTGGCCATCTTCATCATCCCGGTGGCCACCACGATGAGGAGGGAGTAGTCCACCCTCGGGGCTGAGGGTTTGTACCAGTAGCTATGTGTTTAATCTCTCTCTCTCTCTCTCTCTCGTGTTCTTGAGATGTCACGATCTTGATGTATCGCGGGCTTTGTTAACATAGTCGGATCATATGGTGTTTTCCCCTCTCTATCTTGTTGTGATGAATTGAGTTTTTCCCTTTGAGATTTTGTTGTTATCGGATTGAATACTATTATGGATGTGAGAACACTTGATATATGTCTTGTAATTGAATACTCGTGGTGAAAATGGGGTATCGTATTGATTCACTTGATATATGTTTTGGCACTCAACTCGCGGATTCCCGAGGTGACATTGGGGTAATCTATGCATAGGGGTTGATGCACGTTCTCGTCTTTAGTTTCTCCGGTAGAAATCTTGGGGCACTCTTTGAAGTTCTTTATTTTGGATTGAGTATTATGAATATGAATTTGCTTTGGTGTTATTTTAGTACAAACTCTAGGATAGACCGAACGGAAAGAATAGCTTTGTGTTATTTTAGTATGAACTCTTGAATAACTCGAATGGAAGAATAGCTTCGAGGTGGTCTCGTACCCTACAAACAATTTATTCTTCTGTTCTCCGCTAGATAGGAACTTTGGAGTGATTCATCGCACTATGAGGGATAATCATATGATCCAACTATGTTAGCATTGTTGAGAGATTGCACTAGTGAAAGTATGCACCCTAGGCCTCATTTTCCATCATTGCAATACCGTTTGTGCTCTGTTTTACTATTTAATACCTTGCTGTTTTTTATTGTTTGCACTACAAAAACTCATATCTACTATCCATACTACACTTTTATCACCATCTCTTCGCCGAACTAGTGCACCTATACAATTTGCCATTGTATTGGGTGTGTTGGGGACACAAGAGATTTCTTGTGTTTGATTGCAGGGTTGCTCGAGAGAGACTATCTTCATCCTACACCTCCCACGGATTGATAAACCTTAGGTCATCCACTTGAGGGAAAATTGCTACTGTCCTACAAAACTCTGCGCTTGGAGGCCCAACACAAGTCTACAAGAATAAAGTTGCATAGTAGGCATCACCGCACACGGTTAAGAGTATTGTGTGTTCTAGGGTGCCCCATGCCCCCGTATATAAAAGAGGGAGGGGGAGGCCGGCCGGCCCTAGGGGCGCGCCCAAAGAGGAGGAATCCTACTAGGACTTCCTAGTCCTAGTAGAATTCCCCTCCAAGGAAGAGGGGGAAGGAAGGAGAGGGAGAGGGAGTAGGAAAAGGGGGTGCCACCCCCTTCCCTTATCCAATTCGGACTCCAAGGGGGGGCACAACTTTCCCTGGCTGCCGTCCTCTCTCTCCACTAAGGCCCATGGTGGCCCATTAGTTCCCCCGGGGGGTTCTGGTAACCCCTCCCGCACTTCGTTTTTACCTGAAACAATCTGGAACACTTCTGGTGTCCCAATAACATAGTCCAATATATCAATCTTTATGTCTCGACCATTTTGAGACTCCTCATCACATCCATGATCTTATCCGGGACTCCGAACAAACTTCGGTCATCAAAAACAAATAATCCATAATACATATCGTCATCGAACTTAAGTGTGCGGACCCTATGGGTTCGAGAACTATGTACACATGACCGAGACACATCTCCGGTGAATAACCAATAGCGGAACCTGGATGCTCATATTGGCTCCTACATATTCTACAAAGATCTTTTATCGGTCAAACCACATAACAACATATGTTGTTCCCTTTTGTCATCGGTATGTTACTTGCCCGAGATTCGATCGTCGGTATCATCATACCTAGTTCAATCTTGTTACCGGCAAGTCTCTTTACTCGTTCTGTAATACGTCATCCCGCAACTAACTCATTAGTCACATTTCTTGCAAGGCTTATAGTGATGAGCATTACCGAGAGGGCCCAGCGATACCTCTCCGAAACACGGAGTGACAAATCCTAATCTCGATCTATGCCAACCCAACAAATACCTTCGGAGACACCTCTAGAGCATTTTTATAATCACCCATTTACGTTGTGACGTTTGATAGAACACAAGGTGTTCCTCCGGTATTCGGGAGTTGCATAATCTCATAGTTTGACGAACATGTATAAGTCATGAAGAAAGTAGTAGCAATGAAACTGTAACAATCATAATGCTATGCTAACGGATGGATCATGTCCATCACATCATTCTTCTAATGATGTGATCCCATTCATCAAATGACAACACATGTCTATGGTTAGGAAACCTAACCATCTTTGATTAACGAGCTAGTCAAGTAGAGGCATACTAGGGACACTATGTTTTGTCTATGTATTCACACATGTACTAAGTTTCCGGTTAATGCAATTCTAGCATGAATAATAAACATTTATCATGAAATCAGGATATAAATAATAACTTTATTATTGCCTCTAGGCCATATTTCCTTCAGTGTCCCACTTGCACTAGAATCAATAATCTAGATTACAAAGTAATGATTCTAACACCCATGGAGTTTTGGTGCTGATCATGTTTTGCTCGTGGAAGAGGCTTACTCAATGGGTCTGCAACATTCAGATCCGTATGTATCTTGCAAATCTCTATGTCCCATTCCGACACTTGATGACAGATGGAATTGAAGCGTCTCTTGATGTGCTTGGTTCTGTTGTGAAAACTGGATTCCTTTGCCAAGGCAATTGCACCAGTATTGTCACAAAAGATTTTCATTAGACCCAATGCACTAGGTATGACACCTAGATCAGATATGAACTCTTTCATCCAGACTCCTTCATTTGCTGCTTCCGAAGAAGCAATGTACTCCGCTTCACACGTAGATCCCGCCACGATGCTCTGCTTGGAACTGCACCAACTGACAGCTCCTCCATTCTGTTGGGGAACGTTGCAGAAAATAAATTTTTTCCTACGGTTTCACCAAGATCCATCTATGAGTTCATCTAAGCAACGAGTCATGGGAGAGAGATTGCATCTACATACCACTTGTAGATCGCGTGCGGAAGCGTTCAAGAGAACGGCGATGATGGAGTCGTACTCGCCGTGATTCAAATCACCGATGACCAAGTGTCAAACGAACAGCACCTCCGCGTTCAACACACGTACGGAGCGGATGACGTCTCCTCCTTCTTGATCCAGCAAGGGGGAAGGAGAGGTTGATGATGATCCAGCAGCACGACGGCGTGGTGGTGGATGCAACAGAACTCCGGCAGGGCTTCGCCAAGCTGCTGCGGGAGGAGGACGAGGTGTAGCAGGGGGAGGGAGGCGCCAAGACACAGGGTGCGGCTGCCCTCCCCCCTGCCCTCCTTTATATAGGCCCCCAGGGGGGCGCCGGCCCTGGGAGATGCAATCTCCAAAGGGGGCGGCGGCCAGGGGGGTGGAGTGCCCCCAAGGCAAGTGGTGCCCCCCCCCCACCTAGGGTTTCCAACCCTAGGCGCAGGGGGGGCAAGTGGGGGGCGCACCAGCCCACTAGGGTCTGGTTCCCCTCCCACTTCAGCCCACGGGGACCTCCGGGATAGGTGGCCCCACCCGGTGGACCCCCGGGACCCTTCCGGTGGTCCCGGTACAATACCGGGTGACCCCGAAACTTTCCCGATGGCCGAAACAGCACTTCCTATATATAATTCTTTACCTCCGGACCATTCCGAAACTCCTCGTGACATCCGGGATCTCATCCGGGACTCCGAACAACATTCGGTCTGCTGCATACTCATATTCATACAACCCTAGCGTCACCGAACCTTAAGTGTGTAGACCCTACAGGTTCAGGAGACATGTAGACATGACCGAGATGGCTCTCCGGTAAATAACCAACAGCGGGATCTGGATACCCATGTTGGCTCCCACATACTCCTCGATGATCTCATCGGATGAACCACGATGTCGAGGATTCAAGCAATCTCGTATACTATTCCCTTTGTCAGACAGTATGTTACTTGCCCGAGACTCGATCGTCGGTATCCCAATACCTCGTTCAGTCTCGTTACCGGCAAGTCACTTTACTCGTACCGTAATGCATGATCCCGTGACTAGACACTTGGTCACTTTGAGCTCATTATGATGATGCACTACCGAGTGGGCCCAGTGATACCTCTCCGTAATACGGAATGACAAATCCCAGTCTCGATCCGTGTCAACCCAATAGACACTTTCGGACCTGTAGTGCACCTTTATAGTCACCCAGTTATGTTGTGACGTTTGGTACACCCAAAGCACTCCTATGGTATCCGGGAGTTACACGATCTCATGGTTTAAGGAAAAGATACTTGACATTGGAAAAGCTCTAGCAAAACGAACTACACGATCTTGTGCTATGCTTAGGATTGGGTCTTGTCCATCACATCATTCTCCTAATGATGTGATCCCGTTATCAACGACATCTAATGTCCATAGTCAGGAAACCATGACTATCTGTTGATCAACGAGCTAGTCAACTAGAGGCTTACTAGGGACATATTATGGTCTGTGTATTCACACGTGTATTACGATTTCCGGATAATACAATTATAGCATGAATAAAGACAATTATCATGAACAAGGAAATATAATAATAATCCTTTTATTATTGCCTCTAGGGCATATTTCCAACAGTCTCCCACTTGCACTAGAGTCAATAATCTAGTTACATTGTGATGAATCGTACACCCATAGAGTTCTGGTGTTGATCATGTTTTGCTCGCGAGAGAGGTTTAGTCAACGAATCTGCGACATTCAGATCCGTATGTACTTTGCAAATATCTATGTCTCCATCTTGAACATTTTTACGGATGGAGTTGAAGCGACGCTTGATGTGCCTGGTCTTCTTGTGAAACCTGGAGTCCTTGGCAAGGGCAATAGCTCTAGTGTTGTCACAGAAGAGTTTGATCGGCCCCGACGCATTGGGTATGACTCCTAGGTCGATGATGAACTCCTTCACCCAAATTGCTTCAAGCGCTACCTCCGAGGCTGCCATGTACTCCGCTTCACATGTAGATCCCGCCATGACGCTCTGCTTGCAGCTGCACCAGCTTACTGCTCCACCATTCAACATATACACGTATCCGGTTTGTGACTTAGAGTCATCCAGATCTGTGTCGAAGCTAGCGTCGACGTAACCCTTTACGGCGAGCTCTTCGTCACCTCCATAAACGAGAAACATGTCCTTTGTCATTTTCAGGTACTTTAGGATATTCTTGACCGCTGTCCAGTGTTCCTTGCCGGGATTACTTTGGTACCTTCCTACCAAACTTACGGCAAGGTTTACATCAGGTCTGGTACACAGCATGGCATACATAATGGATCCAATGGCTGAAGCATAGGGGATGACACTCATCTCTTCTTTATCTTTTGCCGTGGTCGGGCATTGAGCCGAGCTCAATCTCACACCTTGCAATACAGGCAAGAACCCTTTCTTGGACTGATCCATTTTGAACTTCTTCAAAATCTTATCAAGGTATGTGCTTTGTGAAAGACCTATGAGGCATCTCGATCTATCCCTATAGATCTTGATGCCTAATATGTAAGCAGCTTGTCCAAGGTCCTTCATTGAAAAACACTTATTCAAGTAGGCCTTAATGCTGTCCAAAAGTTCTATATCATTTCCCATCAAAAGTATGTCATCTACATATAATATGAGAAATGCTATAGAGCTCCCACTCACTTTCTTGTAACGCAGACTTCTCCATAAGTCTGCATAAACCCAAACGCTTTGATCATCTCATCAAAACGAATGTTCCAACTCCGAGATGCTTGCACCAGCCCATAAATGGATCGCTGGAGCTTGCATACTTTGTTAGCATTCTTAGGATCGACAAAACCCTCCGGCTGCATCATATACAGTTCTTCCTTAAGATGCCCGTTAAGGAATGTCGTTTTGACGTCCATCTGCCATATCTCATAATCATAGTATGCGGCAATTGCTAACATGATTCGGACGGACTTCAGCTTCGCTACGGGAGAGAAAGTCTCATCATAGTCAACCCCTTGAACTTGCCGATAACCCTTAGTGACAAGTCGAGCTTTATAGATGGTAATATTACCATCCGCGTCCGTCTTCTTCTTAAAGATCCATTTGTTTTCTATCGCTCGCTGATCATCGTGCAAGTCTGTCAAAGTCCATACTTTGTTTTCATACATGGATTCTATCTCGGATTGCATGGCTTCAAGCCATTTGTTGGAATCTGGGCCTGCCATCGCTTCTTCATAGTTCGAAGGTTCACCGTTGTCTAACAACATGATTTCCAGGACAGGGTTGCCATACCACTCTGGTGTGGAACGTGTCCTTGTGGACCTACGAGGTTCAGTAGCAACTTGATCCAAAGTACCTTGATCATAATCATTAATTTCCTCTCCAGTTGGTGTAGGCACCACAGGAACATTTTCCTGAACTGCACTACTTTCCGGTTCAAGAGGTAGTACTTCATCGAGTTCTACTTTCCTCCCACTTACTTCTTTCGAGAGAAACTCTTTTTCCAGAAAGGATCCATTCTTGGCAAAAAAGGTCTTGCCCTCGGATCTTAAGTAGAAGGTATACCCAATGGTTTCCTTAGGATATCCTATGAAGACGCATTTTTCCGACTTGGGTTCGAGCTTTTCAGGTTGTAGTTTCTTGACATAAGCATCGCATCCCCAAACTTTTAGAAACGACAGCTTAGGTTTCTTCCCAAACCATAATTCATACGGTGTCGTCTCAACGGATTTAGACGGTGCCCTATTTAAAGTGAATGTAGCTGTCTCTAGAGCGTATCCCCAAAATGATAGCGGTAAATCGGTAAGAGACATCATAGATCGCACCATATCCAATAGAGTGCGATTATGACGTTCGAACACACCGTTACGCTGAGGTGTTCCAGGCGGCGTGAGTTGTGAAACGATTCCACATTTCCTTAAGTGTGTACCAAATTCGTGACTTAAGTATTCTCCTCCACGATCTGATCGTAGGAACTTTATCTTTCGGTCACGTTGATTCTCTACCTCATTCTGAAATTCTTTGAACTTTTCAAAGGTTTCAGACTTGTGTTTCATTAAGTAGACATACCCATATCTACTGAAGTCATCAGTGAGAGTGAGAACATAACGATATCCTCCACGAGCCTCAACACTCATTGGACCGCACACATCGGTATGTATGATTTCCAACAAGTTGGTTGCTCGCTCCATTGTTCCGGAGAACAGAGTCTTGGTCATTTTTCCCATGAGGCATGGTTCGCATGTGTCAAATGATTCATAATCTAGAGACTCTAAAAGTCCACCAGCATGGAGCTTCTTCATGCGCTTGACACCAATGTGACCAAGGCGGCAGTGCCACAAGTATGTGGGACTATCGTTATCAACTTTACATCTTTTGGTATTCACACTATGAATATGTGTAATATTACGTTCGAGATTCATTAAGAATAAACCATTGACCATCAGGGCATGACCATAAAACATATCTCTCATATAAATAGAACAACCATTATTCTCGGATTTAAATGAGTAGCCATCTCATATTAAACGAGATCCAGATACAATGTTCATGCTCAAACTTGGCACTAAATAACAATTATTGAGGTTCATAACTAATCCCGTAGGTAAATGTAGAGGTAGCGTGCCGACGGCATTCACATCGACCTTGGAACCATTCCCGATGTGCATCGTCACCTCGTCCTTCGCTAGTCTCCGCTTATTCTGCAGCTCCTGCTGTGAGTTACAAATGTGAGCAACGGCACCGGTATCAAATACCCAGGAGTTACTACGAGTACTGGTAAGGTACACATCAATTACATGTATATCAAATATACCTTTAGTGTTGCCGGCCTTCTTGTCCGCTAAGTATTTGGGGCAGTTTCGCTTCCAGTGACCCTTCCCCTTGCAATAAAAGCACTCAGCCTCAGGCTTGGGTCCATTCTTTGGCTTCTTCCCGGCAACTGGCTTACCGGGCGCGGCAACATCCTTGCCGTCCTTCTTGAAGTTCTTCTTACCCTTGCCCTTCTTGAACTTAGTGGTCTTATTGACCATCAACACTTGATGTTCTTTCTTGATTTCAACCTCTGCTGACTTCAGCATTGAAAATACTTCAGGAATGGTCTTCACCATCCCCTGCATATTGTAGTTCAACACAAAGCTCTTGTAGCTCGGTGGGAGCGACTGAAGGATTCTGTCAATGACCGCCTCGTCCGGGAGGTTGATCTCCAGCTGGGACAGGCGGTTGTGCAACCCAGACATTTTGAGTATGCGCTCACTGACAGAACTGTTTTCCTCCATCTTACAACTATAGAACTTGTCGGAGACTTCATGTCTCTCGACCCGGGCATGAGCTTGAAAAACCATTTTCAGCTCCTCGAACATCTCATATGCTCCGTGTTTCTCAAAATGCTTTTGGAGCCCCGGTTCTAAGCTGTAAAGCATGCTGCACTGAACGAGGGAGTAATCATCAGCACGTGACTGCCAAACGTTCATAACGTCTTGGTTCTCTGGGATGGGTGCTTCACCTAGCGGTTCATCTAGGACATATGCTTTCTTGGCTGCTATGAGGATGATCCTCAGGTTCCGGACCCAGTCCGAATAGTTGCTGCCATCATCTTTCAGCTTGGTTTTCTCTAGGAACGCGTTGAAGTTCATGTTGACATGAGCATTGGCCATTTGATCTACAAGACATATTTTGCAAAAGTTTTAGACTAAGTTCATGATAATTAAGTTCATCTAATCAAATTATTTAATGAACTCCCACTCAGATTGACATCCCTCTAGTCATCTAAGTGTTACACGATCCGAGTCGACTAGGTCGTGTCCGATCATCACGTGAGACGGACTAGTCATCATCGGTGAACATCTCCATGTTGATCGTATCTTCCATACGACTCATGTTCGACCTTTCGGTCTCTTGTGTTCCGAGGCCATGTCTGTACATGCTAGGCTCGTCAAGTTAACCCTAAGTGTTCTGCATGTGTAAAACTGTCTTACACCCATTGTATGTGAACGTAAGGATCTATCACACCCGATCATCACGTGGTGCTTCAAAACGATGAACTTTAGCAATGGTGCACAGTTAGGGGGAACACTTTCTTGAAATTATTATAAGGGATCATCTTATTTACTACTGCCTTTCTAAGTAAACAAGATGCATAAAACATAATAAACATCACATGCAATTATATAGTAGTGACATGATATGGCCAATATCATATAGCTCCTTCGATCTCCATCTTCGGGGCTCCATGATCATCTTCGTCACCGGCATGACACCATGATCTCCATCATTGTGTCTTCATGAAGTTGTCACGCCAACGACTACTTCTACTTCTATGGCTAACGCGTTTAGCAATAAAGTAAAGTAATTTACATGGTGTTCTTCAATGACACGCAGGTCATACAAAAAATAAAGACAACTCCTATGGCTCCTGCCGGTTGTCATACTCATCGACATGCAAGTCGTGATTCCTATTACAAGAACATGATCTCATACATCACAATATATCATTCATCATTCATCACAACTTCTGGCCATATCACATCACATGACAATTGCTACAAAAACAAGTTAGACGTCCTCTAATTGTTGTTGCTTCTTTTACGTGGCTGCAATTGGGTTCTAGCAAGAACGTTTTCTTACCTACGAATAACCACAACGTGATTTTGTCAACTTCTATTTACCCTTCATAAGGACCCTTTTCATCGAATCCGCTCCAACTAAAGTAGGAGAGACAGACACCCGCTAGCCACCTTATGCAACTAGTGCATGTCAGTCGGTGGAACCTATCTCACGTAAGCGTACGTGTAAGGTCGGTCCGGGCCGCTTCATCCCACAATACCGCTGAAGCAAGAAAAGACTAGTAGCGGCAAGCAAGTTGACAAGATCTACGCCCACAACAAAATTGTGTTCTACTCGTGCAATAGAGAACTACGCATAAACCTGGCTCTCATACCACTGTTGGGGAACGTTGCAGAAAATAAAAAAATTTCCTACGATTTCACCAAGATCCATCTATGAGTTCATCTAAGCAACGAGTCATGGGAGATAGATTGCATCTACATACCACTTGTAGATCGCGTGCGGAAGCGTTCAAGAGAACGGTGATGATGGAGTCGTACTCGCCGTGATTCAAATCACCGATGACCAAGTGCCGAACGGACAGCACCTCCGCGTTCAACACACGTATGGAGCGGATGACGTCTCCTCCTTCTTGATCCAGCAAGGGGGGAGGAGAGGTTGATGATGATCCAGCAGCACGACGGCGTGGTGGTGGATGCAGCAGAACTCCGGCAGGGCTTCGCCAAGCTGCTGTGGGAGGAGGACGAGGTGTAGCAGGGGGAGGGAGGCGCCAAGACACAGGGTGCGGCTGCACTCCCCCTGCCCTCCTTTATATAGGCCCCCAGGAGGGGGAGCCGGCCCTGGGAGATGCAATCTCCCAAGGGGGCGGCGGCCGGGGGGGTGGAGTGCCCCCCAAGGCAAGTGGTGCGCCCCCCCCCCCCCACCTAGGGTTTCCAACCCTAGGCGTAGGGGGGCCCAAGTGGGGGGCGCACCAGCCCACTAGGGGCTGGTTCCCCTCCCACTTCAGCCCACGGGGCCCTCCGGGATAGGTGGCCCCACCCGGTGGACCCCCGGGACCCTTCCGGTGGTCCCGGTACAATACCGGGTGACCCCGAAACTTTCCCAATGGCCGAAACAGCACTTCCTATATATAATTCTTTACCTCCGGACCATTCCGAAACTCCTCATGACATCCGGGATCTCATCCGGGACTCTGAACAACATTCGGTTTGCTGCATACTCATATTCATACAACCCTAGCGTCACCGAACCTTAAGTGTGTAGACCCTACGGGTTCGGGAGACATGTAGACATGACCGAGACGGCTCTCCGGTCAATAACCAACAGCGGGATCTGGATACCCATGTTGGCTCCCACATACTCCTCGATGATCTCATCGGATGAACCACGATGTCGAGGATTCAAGCAATCCCGTATACTATTCCCTTTGTCAGACGGTATGTTACTTGCCCGAGACTCGATCGTCGGTATCCCAATACCTTGTTCAGTCTCGTTACCGGCAAGTCACTTTACTCGTACCGTAATGCATGATCCCGTGACCAGACACTTGGTCACTTTGAGCTCATTATGATGATGCACTACCGAGTGGGCCCAGTGATACCTCTCCGTAATACGGAGTGACAAATCCCAGTCTCGATCCGTGTCAACCCAACAGACACTTTCGGAGATACCTGTAGTGCACCTTTATAGTCACCCAGTTATGTTGTGATGTTTGGTACACCCAAAGCACTCCTACGGTATCCGGGAGTTACACAATCTCATGGTCTAAGGAAAAGATACTTGACATTGGAAAAGCTCTAGCAAAACGAACTACACGATCTTGTGCTATGCTTAGGATTGGGTCTTGTCCATCACATCATTCTCCTATTGATGTGATCCCGTTATCAACGACATCTAATGTCCATAGTCAGGAAACCATGACTATCTGTTGATCAACGAGCTAGTCAACTAGAGGCTTACTAGGGACATATTATGGTCTGTGTATTCACACGTGTATTACGATTTCCGGATAATACAATTATAGCATGAATAAAGACAATTATCATGAACAAGGAAATATAATAATAATCCTTTTATTATTGCCTCTAGGGCATATTTCCAACACATTCAATAAAAATACGTATCCGGATTGTGACTTAGAGTCATCCAGATCAGTGTCAAAGCTTGCATCGACGTAACCATTTACGACGAGCTCTTTGTCAACTCCATAAATGAGAAACATATCCTTGGTCATTTTCAGGTATTTCAGGATGTTCTTGACCGTTGTCTAGTGCTCCACTCCAGGATTACTTTGGTACCTCCCTGCTATACTTATAGCAAGGCACACATCAGGTCTAGTAGACAGCATTGCATACATGATAGAACCTATGGCTGAAGCATAGGGAATGACTTTCATTTTCTCTCTATCTTCTGTAGTGGTCAGGTATTGAGTCTGACTCAACTTCACACCTTGTAATACAGGCAAGAACCCTTTTTTTGACTGATCCATTTTGAACTTCTTCAAAACTTTATCAAGGTATGTGCTTTGTGAAAGTCTAATTAAGCATCTTGATATATCTCTATAGATCTTGAAGCCCAATATGTAAGCAGCTTCACCCGAGGTCTTTCATCGAAAAACTCGTATTCAAGTATCCTTTAATGCCATCCAGAAATTCTATATCATTTACAATCAACAATATGTCATCCACATATAATATTAGAAATGCTACAGAGCTCCCACTCACTTTCTTGTAAATACAGGCTTCTCCAAAAGTCTGTATAAAACCATATGCTTTTATCACACTATCAAAGCGTTTATCAACTCCGAGAGGCTTGCACCAGTCCATAAATGGATCGCTGGAGCTTGCACACTTTGTTAGCACCCTTTGGATCGACAAAACCTTCTGGTTGCATCATATACAACTCTTCTTCCAGAAATTCATTCAGGAATGTAGTTTTGACATCCATCTACCAAATTTCATAGTCATAAAATGCGGCAATTGCTAACATAATTCAGATAGACTTAAGCATCGCTACGGGTGAGAAAGTCTTATCGTAGTCAACTCCTTGAACTTGTCAAAAACCTTTCGCAACAAGTCAAGCTTTGTAGACAGTAATATTACCATCAGCGTCAGTCTTCTTCTTGAACATCCATTTATTTTCTATGGCTTGCCGATCATCGGGAAAATCCACCAAAGTCCACACTTTGTTCTCATAAATGGATCCCATCTCAGATTTCATGGCCTCAAGCCATTTCGTAGAATATGGGCTCATCATCGCTTCCTCGTAGTTCGTAGGTTCACTATGGTCTAGTAACATGACTTCCAGATCAGGATTACTGTACCACCCTGGTGCAGATCGTACTCTGGAAGACCTACGAGGTTCTGTAGTAACTTGATCTGAAGTTTCATGATCATCATCATTAGCTTCCTCACTAATTGGTGTGGGAATCACTGGAACTGATTTCTGTTATGAACTACTTTCCAATAAGGGAGAAGGTACAATTACCTCATCAAGTTCTACTTTCCTCCCACTTACTTCTTTCGAGAGAATCTCCTTCTCTAGAAAGGATCCATTTTTAGCAACGAATACCTTGCCTTTGGATCTTTGATAGAAGGTGTACCCAACAGTTTCCTTTGGGTATCCTATGAAGACGCACTTATCCGATTTGGGTTCGAGCTTATCAGGTTGAAGCTTTTTCACATAAGCATCGCAGCCCCAAACTTTAAGAAACGACAACTTTGGTTTCTTGCCAAACCACAGTTCATAAGGCGTCGTCTCAACGGATTTTGATGGTGCCCTATTTAAAGTGAATGCAGCCGTCTCTAAAGCATAACCCCAAAATGATAGCAGTAAATTAGTAAGAGACATCATAGATCGCACCATATCCAATAAAGTACGGTTACGACGTTCAGACACACCATTTCGCCGTGGTGTTCCAGGTGGTGTAAGTTGTGAAACTATTCCATATTGTTTCAAATGAAGACCAAACTCGTAACTCAAATATTCACCTCCACAATCAGATCGTAGAAACTTTATTTTCTTGTTACGATGATTTTCCACTTCACTCTAAAATTCTTTGAACTTTTCAAAGGTTTCAGACTTATGCTTCATTAAGTAGATATAACCATATCTGCTCAAATCATCTGTGAAGGTAAGAAAATAACGATACCCGCCACGAGCCTCAACACTCATTGGACCACATACATCTGTATGTATTATTTCCAATAAGTTAGTAGCTCGTTCCATTTTTCCGGAGAACGGAGTTTTAGTCATCTTGCCCATGAGGCACGGTTCGCAAGCACCAAGTAATTCATAATCAAGTGATTCCAAAAGTCCATCATCATGGAGTTTCTTCATGCGCTTTACACCGATATGACCCAAACGGTAGTGCCACAAATAAGTTGCACTATCATTATCAACTTTGCATCTTTTGGCTTCAATATTATAAATATGTGTATCATCACGATCGAGATTCAACAAAAATAGACCACTCAGCAAGGGTGCATGACCATAAAAGATATTACTCATATAAATAGAACAATCATTATTCTCTGATTTAAATGAATAACCGTCTCGCATTAAACAAGATCCAGATATAATGTTCATGCTCAACGCTGGCACCAAATAACAATTATTCAGGTCTAAAACTAATCCCGAAGGTAGATGTAGAGGTAGCGTGCCGACGGCGATCACATCGACCTTGGAACCATTTCCCACGCGCATCGTCACCTCGTCCTTAGCCAACCTTCGTTTAATCCGTAGCCCCTGTTTCGAGTTACAAATATGAGCAACAGAACCAGTATCAAATACCCAGACGCTACTACGAGCATTAGTAAGGTACACATCAATAACATGTATATCAAATATACCTTTTACTTTGCCATCCTTCTTATCCGTCAAATACTTGGGGCGGTTTCGCTTCCAGTGACCAGTCCCTTTGTAGTAGAAGCATTCAGTTTCAGGCTTAGGTCCAGACTTGGGTTTCTTCTCCTGAGCAGCAACTTGCTTGCCGTTCTTCTTGAAGTTCCCCTTCTTCCCTTTGCCCTTTTTCTTGAAACTAGTGGTCTTATTGACCATCAACACTTGATGCTCCTTCTTGATTTCTACCTCCGCAGCTTTTAGCACCGCAAAGAGCTCGGGAATAGTCTTGTTCATCCCTTGCATATTATAGTTCATCATGAAGCCTTTATAGCTTGGTGGCAGTGATTGAAGAACTCTATCAATGACACTAGCATTAGGAAGATTAGCTCCCGGTTGAGTCAAGTGGTTATGGTACCCAGACATTCTGAGTATGTGTTCACTGATAGAACTATTCTCCTCCATTTTGCAGCTATAGAATTTGTTGGATACTTCATATCTCTCAACTCGGGCATTTGCTTGAAATATTAACTTCAACTCTTGGAACATCTCATATGCTCCATGATGTTCAAAACGTCTTTGAAGTCCCGATTCTAAGTCGTAGAGCATGGCACACTGAACTATCGAGTAGTCATCAACACGCGTCTGCCAGGCATTCACAATGTCTGCAGTTGCTGGCGCGGGTGGTACACCTAACGGTGCTTCCAGGACGTAATTCTTCTGTGCAGCAATGAGGATAACCCTCAAGTTACGGACCCATCCCGTGTAGTTGCTACCATCATCTTTCAACTTAGCTTTCTCTAGGAACGCATTAAAATTCAAAGGAACGGTAGCACAGGCCATTGATCTACAATAACATATATATGCAAAATAACTATCATGACTATGTTCATGATAAATTAAAGTTCAATTAATCATATTACTTAAGAACTCCCACTTAGATAGACATCCCTCTAGTCATCTAAATGATCACGTGATCCAAATCAACTAAACCATGTCCGATCATCACGTGAGATGGAGTAGCTTTCAATGGTGAACATCACTATGTTGATCATATCTACTATATGATTCACGTACCTTTCGGTCTCAGTGTTCCGAGGCCATATCTGCATATGCTAGGCTCATCAAGTTTAACCCAAGTATTCTGCGTGTGCAAAGCTGGCTTGCACCCATTGTATGTGAACGTAGAGCTTATCACACCCGATCATCACATGGTGTCTCGGCATGATGAACTGTAGCAATGGTGCATACTCAGGGAGAACACTTATACCTTGAAATTTAGTAAGGGGTCATCTTATAATGATGCCGCCGTACTAAGAAAAATAAGATGCATAAAAGATAAACATCACATGCAATCAAAATATGTGACATGATATGGCCATCATCATCTTGAGCTTATGATCTCCATCACCGAAGCATCGTCATGATCTCCATCGTCACCGGCGTGACACCTTGATCTCCATCGTAGCATCGTTGTCGTCTCACCAACTATTGCTTCTACGACTATCGCTACCGCTTAGTGATAAAGTAAAGCAATTACATGGAGATTGCATTGCATACAATAAAGCGACAACCATATGGCTCCTGCCAGTTGTCGATAACTCTGTTACAAAACATGATCATCTCATATAACAATTTATATCACATCATGTCTTGACCATATCACATCACAGCAAGCCCTGCAAAAACAAGTTAGACGTCCTCTACTTTGTTGTTACAAGTTTTACGTGTCTGCTACGGGCTTCTAGCAAGAATCATACTTACCTACGCATCAAATCCACAACGATTTTTCGTCAAGTGTGTTGTTTTAACCTTCAACAAGGACCGATCATAGTCAAACTCGATTCAACTAAAGTTGGAGAAACAGACACCCGCCAGCCACCTATGTGCAAAAGCACGTCAGTAGAACCAGTCTCATGAACGCGGTCATGTAATGTCGGTCCGGGCCGCTTCATCCAACAATACCGCTGAATCAAAGTAAGACGTTGGTGGTAAGTAGTATGACTATTATCGCCCACAACTCTTTGTGTTCTACTCATGCATAAAACATCTACGCATAGACCTGGCTCTGATGCCACTGTTGGGGAACGCAGTAATTTCAAAAAAAAACCTACAATCACGCAAGATCTATCTAGGTGATGCATAGCAACGAGAGGGGAGAGTGTGTCCACGTACCCTCGTAGACCAAAAGTGGAAGCGTTTAATAACGCGGTTGATGTAGTTGAACTTCTTCGCGATCCAACCGATCAAGTACTGAACGTACGGCACCTCCGCGTTCAGCACACGTTCTGCTCGATGACGTCCCTCGTGCTCTTGATCTAGTTGAGGACGAGGGTGAGTTTCGTCAGCACGACGGCGTGGCGCCGGTGATGATGATGCTACCGACGTAGGGCTTCACCTAAGCACTACGATGGTATGATCGAGGTGTGCAACTGTGGAGGGGGGCACCACACACGGCTAAGAGAAACTTGTGTGTTCTAGGGTGCCCCCTGCCCCCGTATATAAAGAACGGAGGGGGAGGCCGGCCGGCCCTAGGGGCACGCCCAAAGAGGGGGAGTCCTACTAGGACTTTCTAGTCCTAGTAGGATTCCCCTCCAAGGAAGAGGGGGAAGGAAGGAGAGGGAGAGGGAGTAGGAAAAGGGGGCGCCCCCCCCCCTTCCCTTGTCCAATTCGGACTCCAAGGAGGGCGCGCGGCCTGCCCTGGCTGCCCTCCTCTCTCTCCACTAAGGCCCATGGTGGCCCATTAGTTCCCCCGGGGGGTTCCGGTAACCCTCCGGCACTCCGTTTTTACCCGAAACAATCTGGAACACTTCCAGTGTCTGAATAACATGGTCCAATATATCAATATTTATGTCTCAACCATTTCGAGACTCCTCGTCATGTCCGTGATCTCATCCAAGACACCGAACAAACTTCGGTCATCAAAAACACATAACCCATAATACATATCGTCATCAAACGTTAAGCGTGCGGACCCTACGGGTTCGAGAACTATGTAGACATGATCGAGACACATCTCCGATCAATAACCAATAGCGGAACCTGGATGCTCATATTGGCTCCTACATATTCTACGAAGATCTTTTATCGGTCAAACCACATAACAATATATGTTGTTCCCTTTGTCATCGGTATGTTACTTGCCCGAGATTCGATCGTCGGTATCATCATACCTAGTTCAATCTCGTTACCGGCAAGTCTTTTTACTCGTTTCGTAATACGTCGTCCCGCAACTAACTCATTAGTCACATTTCTTGCAAGGCTTATAGTGATGAGCATTACCGAGAGGGCCCAGAGATACCTCTCTGAAACACAGAGTGACAAATCCTAATCTCGATCTATGCCAACCCAACAAATACCTTCGGAGACACCTGTAGAGCATCTTTATAATCACCCATTTACGTTGTGACGTTTGATAGCACACAAGGTGTTCCTCCGGTATTCGGGAGTTGCATAATCTCATAGTCTGAGGAACATGTATAAGTCATGAAGAAAGCAGTAGCAATGAAACTGTAACGGTCATAATGCTAGGCTAACGAATGGGTCATGTCCATCACATCATTCTTCTAATGATGTGATCTCGTTCATCAAATGACAACACATGTCTATGGTTAGGAAACATAACCATCTTTGATTAACCAGCTAGTCAAGTAGAGGCATACTAGGGACACTATGTTTTGTCTATGTATTCACACATGTATTAAGTTTCCGGTTAATGCAATTCTAGCATGAATAATAAACATTTATCATGAAATAAGGAAATAAATAATAACTTTATTATTGCCTCTAGGGCATATTTCCTTCAGTGACATCTTGCACGGTCATGTTAGAAAGGCATGTCTGAGGATAGCTTGTCAGCTATGTTAGCAACAACGTCGGTACCAAGAGCCGGGGACGAAGAGAACCATTTTCCTGCTCGATCGCAAGGCGAGGCGGCCAATAGACAAAGTTCTCGTCCATCAGTGGTTACCGGAATGTTAACAACAATAGTAACAAGGTCTTACTGGCAAAGTTGTACTTGAGGGTGTTGACATAAGCAGGGAGTTATCACTGCTCAAATAAGTTAGATTAGTTAAACAAAAGAATGGAAAGGAAAATGTGATTTTCAGATTAAACAGACCAATGAAAATAAAACATGATTGTACACAAGTATTAGGTGTATATCCATGCCAAGGAAAGGCAGAGCATGATATATCTAACATGACAGCAAGTAGATAACCATTTAGGTAAAGGGGAGGAAATTTATGATGTTACCCATACAATAGTGTTTGAATAATTGATTAAGAAATATTTAGCATTGGCTTCGTTGGTATTTTCCCGAATAGGAGGGAGATGATGCAGTACAGTTCTTTGGGAGTATTCTTTCCGTTTCATAATGTAAGATATTTTTTGATAAAAAACATCTTACATTATGAGACGGAGGGAGTAATATAACTAATCCCATCGATTGAGATGGTACTTGCCTAATTTTTTCCATAGAAAGAAAATGAAAGTCAAACCTATAGATCAGTCAGCAATCTCGGCCACCCACTCTTCTGAGTTTCTCAAGGTGCCGCGGCTGCTCGCGCTCTGTACCTTCGCTTCCACGGTCGCCGCTCCCGGCCGCCGCCGCCACCACCACCGCGACCTCTGCGCCCATCACAGAAGCCAGCGGCTCCCGCTCTCCACTCCGGTGGCGTATAGCCGTCTCTCGCGTTCGCCGCTGCGGATTTGTTGATCTCGCCGGCGGCGGCGCTGGCCTGGCTTCCATCGAACAGGTATGGACTGTGAGATAGCTTGCTTGGTCTACTTTTCAACTTCTGCAGTGAAATTTGTTGGTGTTTTAGAAGTATGAGTGTGGTGGCGCCGCGGTGTGGTAAGTGATGTATTCCTGCACATAGATCTTGCTGGAAAAAAAAACAATTGTGTACGCGCTAGTCTGCTACCATCGTACTTTACCAGTCATAGTTGACATCATATAGATCTTACTGAAACTAAGGTGACAATAACAATAAAAGTACTAATAATTGTTTATCTGCTAGCCTGCTTCTTTTACAAGGAGATCTTATATAATATACTAAAAGCAATCTTATTTAATCAGTTGTTATAGTTGACAAGTTTCATGATGCAAAGTTGGTACGCGTATGCTTGCTTGGAGAATTTGACAAGTTTTGTATTCCACTGTTGTTCAACCCTCTGATCACTTTAATATATATACCTCGGTACTATGTACGCAAACCAATTAGTTTATCTTGATGATCAAGCACAACTTTTGTGTGTATATGCAGACAAGAACTGATCTTTATTTGGTTGCGGGGTACAACCAAATACTGGCTCATCCGACCCACTAGATTGGAGGCAGTTAACGATGCGTATATATTAGTGTGTCCTTAAACCACTGTCATATATGGGTATCCTATCTCACCTTGGAATTCCCTGGCCTTCAACAAGCACCATTATCTATCGACCAGGTTTCCAGACTAATTTGGAGCCCTACTATTTGCTGTTTCTTGTGCACGAACTGATGCTTTCAAAAGACATAAAGTAACTCCATCAATCATGCGACTGGACTCATAATTCCAGTTCCAGTAGACTTAGTCAGCTAGTGTAGCAACTCAAAGGTATTTTAAACCGTAATTTCAGATCTTTTATTCTAGCAATAATGATTCGACTGAAGCTGGTACAATCGGATAAATAGGATGGTCACCATTTATTCATGTATCTATGTACCAGGAGTTCATGTCGACAATAAATTTTGTCATTTGGGGAGTGATTGAATTCTGATAAAAATTGCGGATTTGCATGTTCATCTTGAATTGACTGTGACTGGGTTTTCTTTTCTACTCCCTCAGTCCCAAAATTCTTGTCTTAGATTTGCCTAGATACGGATGTATCTAATACTAAAAGGTGACTTGATACATCCGTATTTAGACAAATCTAAAACAAGAATTTTGGGACGGAGGGAGTACTAAATTGTGAAATTGGGTACACATACTTTTGTAGCATTCTTGTGCATTTGGGTCGGTAATTGACACTTATGGAGTTACAGTCGCAATTATGGTTGTTATTCAGTATGATACCTACAGACCTACTCTCTTAGTGATGATGCATACAT
Organism: Triticum dicoccoides; assembly: GCF_002162155.2. NCBI lineage: Eukaryota > Viridiplantae > Streptophyta > Magnoliopsida > Poales > Poaceae > Triticum > Triticum dicoccoides. The sequence goes on from NC_041389.1 coordinate 38,213,239, forward strand.
ATATTGCCAGGTGTTTGCTTTGTCGTGCTGAAGCTTGGGGCCCTTTTCTGCAAACCTGGGCATTTTGGTAGCAACACTCATAAAACATCCAGCAGATGGTGAGCGCCTTGGCAGGGGTAATGACCTCTGTCATCGGCAAGCTCACCGCGCTGCTCGGGGAGGAGTATGCAAAGCTGAAGGGTGTGCATAGGGAGGTAGAGTTCATGAAAGATGAACTGAGCAGCATGAACGCCCTCCTTCAGAGACTGGCAGATGTGGACCGTGATATTGATGTGCAGACCAAGGAATGGAGGAACCAAGTCCGGGAGATGTCTTATGACATCGAGGATTGCATTGACGACTTTATGAAAAGCCTTGGCCAAACTGACATGTCTAAGGCTGTAGGTCTTGTCCAAAGTGTGCTCCAGCAGCTCAACGCACTGAGGGCACGCCATCAAATCTCCAGCCAAATCCAGGGACTTAAGGCGCGTGTTGAAGATGCAAGCAAGCGACGTATGAGGTATAAGCTTGATGAGCGCACCTTCGAGACTAGCACCTCAAGGGCCATTGACCCTCGTTTACCTTCACTCTATGCTGAACCGGATGGGCTTGTCGGTATTGACCAGCCAAGAGATGAGCTCATCAAGTGCCTAATGGAGGGTGTGGGTGCATCAGTGCAGCGGCTAAAGGTCATATCCATTGTGGGTTTTGGAGGTCTCGGTAAAACTACCCTTGCGAATGAGGTGTACTGTAAACTGGAAGGCCAGTTCCAGTGTCGAGCTTTTGTTTCATTGTCACAGCAACCAGATGTGAATAAGATCTTAAGAAATATACTCTCTCAAGTTTGCCCACAAGAGTTTCCTAGCACAGATATATGGGACGAGGGAAAGCTCATTGACGCAATCAGAGATGTTTTAAAGAACAAGAGGTACGTTCATGAACTTTGAATGAGAAATTGGCTGTTGGTACTGCATCATATTTTCTTCAATATTGATTTTTATTTAGTAGCCTTGTCATTCTACTACTTTCTACAATTGTTTAATTAACACACCTCTTAAACTATATATAGATGCTTTCGTTACATTCTGAACATATGCAGTTGTGAATAGTGTTGGTTCACAGTTTGTGTGGTTATATTTTTAGAGGCCTTAAAATGCTTACTTTACAATCGTAACCGCCTACACTAAATTGAGCTTCCGTGGTGTGGCCATACCATTGGGAAAGGGGATAATGGCTGTCCGTGATAATACATAGAAAAGAAATGCTTGTGTGTGTATTTTTGTCCATAATGTTTCCTTATTCATGAGAGATTTGCATGCACTTTGTAGGTACTTAGTCGTCATTGATGATATATGGAGTACTCAAGCTTGGAGGATTATCAAATGTTCCTTGTGTGTGAATGATCTGGGAAGCAGAATAATCACGACAACACGTAGTATTGATATAGCCAAGTCATGTTGCTCTCCTCACCATGATCGTGTCTATGAAATAATGCCTCTTACAACAGCTAACTCTAAGAGTTTATTTTTCAAACGAATATTTGGCTCGGGAGATATATGTCCTCCTCGACTGGAGGAGGGCTCGTCGGAAATATTGAAAAAATGTGGTGGTTCTCCATTAGCGATTCTTACAATAGCAGGCTTATTGGCTAATAAAGGTAGTACAAATGAAGAATGGGAGTCGGTGTATAATTCAATCGGTTCGACATTGGAGAAGGATCCTGGTGTAGAAGAGATGAGAAGGATATTATCTTTTAGCTATGATGATCTTCCCCACCATTTGAAGACATGTTTGCTGTATCTAAGTGTATTTCCGGAGGATTATGAGATTGAGAAGGATCGATTGATAAGGAGGTGGATCGCTGAAGGATTCATTAATACTGATGGTGGGCAAGATTTGGAGGAGGTAGGAGAGTGCTATTTTAATGATCTTATTAATAGGAGCATGCTTCAGCCAGTGAAAATCCAATATGACGGTCGAGTCGATTCATGCCGAGTCCATGATATGATTCTTGATCTCCTTACATCTAAGTCAACTGAAGAAAACTTTGCCACCTTCTTTGGTGACCAAAAACAGAAATTCGTGCTTCAGCATAAGATCCGCAGGCTATCCCTCAATTATTATTCCCAAGAGCACATCATGGTTCCATCAACAGCAATCATTTCTCATTGTCGATCACTCAGTATTGTTGGGTATGCTGAAAAGATGCCTTCACTTTCGAAGTTTCTATTTCTGCGAGTACTTGATATTGAAAATGGCGAGGAGATGGAGAGCAATTGCTTTGAACATGTGAGGAAGCTGTTTCAGTTGAAGTATTTACGACTCAATGTTAGAAGCATTTCTGCACTCCCTGAACAATTAGGAGAACTACAGCATTTGAGGACTCTGGATATGGGGTGTACGAAGATAAGGAAAATGCCCAAAAGCATTGTTCAGCTGCAACATTTAACATGTTTGCGTGTCAGTAATCTGGAATTACCCAAAGGAATTGGGAATCTGCAAGCCCTGCAGGAGCTATCAGACATCAAAGTCAACCGGGACAGCCTGGCATCTTGTTTGTTGGAGCTGGGCAATCTGACTAAACTGAGGATTCTTGGGCTATGCTGGTGCCTTGTCGATGTGCACAGCAATAAAGAAATTTTAATGGATAACTTGGTCTCATCGCTCTGCAGGCTGGGAAGACTCAACCTTCAATCCCTGAGTATTCAAAGCAACTACAGATATTCGCGCATAGATTTCTTGTTGGATTCTTGGTTCCCTTCCCCTCATCTCCTCCAGAAGTTTCAGATGGGCATGTTCTATTTCTTCCCCAGAGTGCCAGCTTGGGTTGCATCACTTAACAAGCTCACCTACCTGGATATCAATATTGATCCAGTAGAAGAGGGTGCACCGGAGATCCTTGGAGATTTGCCTGCTTTGCTGTTTCTATGGTTGACATCAAGATCAGCTGCTCCTGAGCAAAGGCTCATCGTAAGTAGCGACATGTTCATAAGCCTAAAGGAGTTCTACTTCACCTGTTGGAGCAATGGGGAAGGCCTGATGTTCGAATCTGGGGCCATGCCAGGGCTTGAGAAGCTGCGGCTTCCGTTTGATGCAGGCAGTGGTCTTGCTTTTGGCATCCAGCACCTCTCTTCCCTCAGGCATCTTGCTGTTGAGATCATTTGCATCGGCGCGACGGTTCGGGATGTGGAGGCGTTGGAGGAGGCCATCAGGAACACGGCGGATCTCCTTCCGTACCACCCCACACTGGAAATACGAACGTGGGATGACGAACATATTGTGAAGGAGGAGCAAGGCAATGCCGAAGAGGAGATCCAGGCAAGCGGCTGAAAGTCAGTGTGCAGTGTATGTAAGCGTACACATCACATACCTCATTCGACAATTTTAAAAGTTTCCTTTTTACTCTTATATGATGCACATTTTGTACAAGTTTGCTTGGACTAAATCGCTTACGTATTTTGGTGTTGCAAAGTATTTAGCTACTTAGCGAGGTAGAAAAACAAGAATTCGAGCATATATCTCACAATATCTTGGTGAAGTGTAGTGTTGTTGATATGGGCCAAAGATGCAGAAGATATAGGAATTTTTCTTTTGGACGGCATGTGTTGCTAAGATTTTGCAAAGAGCGTTTTACCACTAGGCTACCATTTGGGGATGCCCTCCTTAAAAAAATTAGTGTTGCTAAGATTAACATTAAAGCTTAAAAAGGTTTGTTAGATTGTAGTGTTATTTGTCAAAAGATAAACATGCTACATTACACGGTTGGTGGAACAAACGTCTGCGTTATTTAGGAATCCAGCGTGTGAAAAATATTTAGATAATTACTAATCATGATTGATGTTGGTTGATGGTTGTCGAACAATAAATATTTGGTTTTGTGAATTATGCCCATGGGAAAAATTCAGAATATGGAGACTGTTGGAGCAGGTTTTTTGTCTCGAGTCTCTGCATTTTTCTTGGAATAGGAGGACTGCTGAAGATTTTCTTAGTAGCCATGCCTTTCCTCCGCATCCGCCTATTCTTTTTTTTCTTTTTCTTTTTGCGGGAACCGCCAGCAATTCTGGAACTAATGTTCTTTTTCCACCTGGCTGTTGCTACACTAATTCTGGAACTGGAATTTATTCTAGCCGGCCTGACCTATATCTAGCATTGGTAGTCTTGAGTTATTAGTTTCAGACTTCTATATGTATAGGTGTACGGGCAGGGGGCAGGGGCTGCCATATTAGAACATGATAATCCTTTTTTCTTAAATTAGAACATGATAATCCTACATCAATGAACAACAACGGACCATTACTGGCTCCCTTCACACTAATTAACTCC
>NC_041389.1:38217814-38224513 GCF_002162155.2 Triticum dicoccoides
TTTCAGGGGTGTGGGCCCCTCCAACGTCCCTAATCCAATCAACAAAGGCCAACTAAGATCAATGCGTAAAGTCTGTAAAACCTACAAAAACCCTATTCGCTGCTTGCTGTGGCGAATTGTCGGGAATTCACACAGGGCAAACATTTTTAGCGACGACAGATGGGCCGGCCCAGTTCCAGCTTTAAATAGTGCGCCTAACCGATTTTGGGAACCTTCTAGCAGGTTCCCTGGACCGGATTTTTTCCTGTGTATTCTCTTTTTCGGTTTTCTTTCGCATTACATTTTTTTCTGCTTCTTGTTCTGTTTATCTTTTACTTTTTGTTTCTTTAATTTTTCCTTTTTTGAATATTTTTATTTAAAAAAATGTTCAAAAATATTCTAATATACCAAAATTCGTTCAAAATTTTCACAAAATGTTCCTGTTTTCAAATTTTGATCGGAAATTCAGAAAATATTCAAATATTAGGAAACTATTTAGAATCTAAGACAATATTCACTTCTTTTCAAAAACCATTCGGTAATTTCAGCCAAGTTTATAATTTCGAAAAATGTGTAACATTTAAGAAAATGTTTGTATTTAAGAAAAATCGCAAATTAAAAAATGTTCGGTAATTTCAAAATTTTATCTTTTCCAATATTTGTTCAGAAATTCAAATTTTGCTCATATTTTTCAAAAGTTGTTCGCAAATGCAAAAAATGTTCATGGAATTTCAAAAAGTGTTCTACGAATTTCAAAAAATGTTCGAAATATTAAAATTAATCCGTAATTTTGAAATATGTTCGATTTTTCAAATTTTGTTCCTTTTGTAAAAACAAATGTTCTGGAAATTCAAAAAAAAATTCACACATTGAACAATTTTTCCAAAATTTGTTTGCTAAATAATAAAATGTGGTGGTATTTCAAAAAACTTTCATTTTCAAATAAAATGTTTGAAATTTTCAAAAAAGTTCAACATTTGCGATTTCATTTGCCCCTTCTTTCAAAAAACAATTCTATAGAAATTTCAAATTTTGTCCACATGGTTTCAAAAATTTGTTCAAATACTTAAAAAAAACTATACAATTTAGTAAGCGATTAGCCTGCGATGCCGTGGAGTTATTCGTATTCTCGTGGCTATGACCAACACTCAGATTTCGGCAAAGGACAAGGATGATATTGGGCCTTTTATCGCGGCGGATGTGTTGGTGAAGCTCAAAGGCTACACATTCACATTCAGGAGGGAGACAACAGGATACACTCCGGATCCAGACTTTGTTCCGTTCATATGAAGACGCAATGGTGATGATGTTGATGATGATAGCGGTGCAAAGAAGAAGGATGACCAGATGGACACCTCGGAACACACCAGCAACCCATCCATCAATTCGTCCTCTAGTTCTGTTCTAGTGAAAGACTTTTATGTGCCTCAAGTGCAACAACAGGAATTCGCAAGCCTTGGCCTTGGTGGTGCACCGGGAGGTGGTTCTATGATTGTTGCGGTCACTCCGTTCAACTCTTCACGCAAACACCGAGAGGCTTGGAACTCATTGCCAATCTTAGAGCCAAATCTGTGTCACGTGGTTGTCTTGACTGGTCCCCGCGAGTACACTGACAGGATTCGTCGCAGCGTTCCACACCCAATCTTGTTTCACAAATTTTTTCCAGATGAGTGTATCAAACCATCAAATCTTGTTTATGAGTAGTACAGTCACAAGCACTTTCATGTTCATCTATGATTACTATAAGTGGTGATATCTAGTACCGACCATGCGCATGTATCACTTTATTATTGAAGCCACATTGCAAGAAACATTTCCTCATGATTCAATTTATAATGTAGAAGTTTCTATAATTATATGTGCCTAATGATACACAAGAAAACCACTATTGAGATATCAATCAGACCTACATTTAAGAGATATCCAGCATGATATTTAATGCTTTTAAAATATAAATGAACACACACACACATGTATACACTATATAACTTATGTAATTATGAAAAATAATTCAAACATAATTGTTGTTACAAAAAATAAGTTTAGTATTCTAGTAATTACATTACAACCATATAAAGTCACTATATTCAATATGTGATTCTATTATTATATGACAAGGTATATAAACTATGATAAAAATAATTTAAAAAATATAAAAGTTAGTATAAAAATGATGAAACGCCGGAAAATTATTGATCTGCATAATACAGTTCATGTCAGAAATTGCATACACAGACAACTGAAAAATTAAAACTAGTCATTCTATGAAAAGTTTAGTCTCAGTGCTACCTGAAGTCAGGCAATTCTTTTTTTTATATCAGGCTTCTTGGCAAGCTTGGGCTTTTTTCATCACGCTCAGTGCTACCTCTGGGCACCCATGCAAAGGCGATTCTTTTTTCATCACACACCTGGATTGTCTATTTCCTTGATCTTGGATAGTACAAAAGAAGGAAATAGAGCTTTAGTTCACTGAACCCGATACAAAAACATGGTCAAATTATCATAATCGTTCAATGAACTTCAAAATATCAAACATCTACCCTAGCAAAACAAGTCATCAAGTGGTGTACCATTTCTTCCTTGATATCAGGTTACTTGGCAAGCTTAGGCTTCAAGGTGGACATTAAAGGCTTGTTATGTTCATTCAATTCCAAATTAGTTCCAACCTAGGGCTGCAACCGCCACTCATCGCCTACAGAAATAAATTTCATTACACAACATCTCTTTGCAGAATATGTAATATTAATATAATGACTTACCATGAGTACCGCGGCAAAGGAAAATATATTTCCATTAAGGTCTGACGCATGAAACCTCCCAATGCCAGACTTTATGAGTGCTCCTTGGGAGTAGTAGCATTGACAGAAATATTGATGAGAGATAACAAAATTGTAATACTCCTTACTTTCTGGTGCTGCGCCTATTTGGAAGACTGCATGTCCAATGATTTTTTCCCTTCTATCACCTTCATAATCTGATGGGTTGTATGACATATTGATCTGTCCATATTTTAGACTACCCAATTTTTCCACTATAGAACATACCCACAAGTGCATCCTCAATAAGGCGACCTGTGTCGGCCTACTCAATCTGGTCACTAATGTAGTCATGAGCGTCACGCTTGCCGCCATAGCAGATCCTGCCAACGAGACTATCCTTGTGGACATGGCACATCACTCCTTCAATGGTCTCTCACCTTCCTCACATGCTTGTTCCCTCACCTCACCGACTGTGAGGCCGCCAGGTACCTTGTCCTCGTCGAAACCGACCCATCATTGCCGCGCGCATCATCATTGAGGATCGCTGCACCAAGTTCTTCTGCTCAGGCTCCGTAGCCACCAACAGCGCCCTCAGACTAACTCTCAACTGTGCAACGGTGGTCGCCAAGCACCCATGGCCCTCCAAGCTCGATGGCGTGTGGCTGTCATTGTACTCCTCCTAGGGTTAACATATCGTATGATAATACTAATTACATAGTGATGATGGGATCTTGAAATATACCGTAAGTTGGTCTCAGCGACAATCCATCGAGATTTCAATAGGGATGGATTTCCAAAATTATATGAACAAAGTAATAGTATTGGGAATACCAAAGTATATAAAGAAGTATATTCGAGGAGAACATCCACAATTAAACATTGATCAAAAGGTGCACCCGGAAACCTGGACTAGGTAGCTTGATCAATGTTAGAATGTTGATTTAATAGCTAACTCACAAAGCATGAAATTATCGTTCATTAACTTACAAGCAATAGGGTTGCTAGAAGTTTGAACCTATACATCACCATTCACTTGTTGGTATTCCGGTTAGGAACAACACGGGGACCAAGAAATGAATGGAGATGGCAAGAAGTATCACTTGTATCAAGAATTCTTAATAGGTGGTGAAATTCTCACAACATTCTTGTTATAAAAGATGGTAATACTCCAAGGTAGAACATAACATAAGTTGGAAAGCAAGGAACTCAAGGTACAACACAAATCATAAACAATTTTGTGTTGGAGGGAAGGCAAGAATGTTGTCGATGATAACACAATCATCGAGGACAAGGATGGTATTTCTCATCATGAATTCAATTGACCTATTGGAAGAAGTCAAAATGTTGACAATGATCATGACACATTTCATCGAGATGTTTCATGAAGCCGTAATTGATTGGCGATGACATCAAGCCAAAGGATGGTGAAGCAAAAGGTTACTAGAACCACATATAAGATGCAAATCTTAGAATCAAAGTCGCCTTTCAAGACAAACGATATGATGTTGGACGCTTGATGTAAGCTTAGCACACCGCTGGGATTGTGTTTTGAGAATGAAGGACATAGGTAGCACGTTCAAGCTTTAGCATGACGGTGATGATGTAGTCAATCGACTATGAATGACATGATCGAGTACAAACTCCTAAGTAATGAAGATTGCTAAGAGTTGTTAAATCCCAATGCGGACTCGATTTAGTTATGGTAGCGCCTCATGTCCTGTCACTGCTACAAGATGGAGGCTAGTATCAGCTCTCCTCTTAGTGTGTCCACCAGATACACATGCTATTGTGCTCTGAATACCATTGCATTGTTGGTGTGCCAACCCAGCAGCAGAGGCCAACTCCCACATTTCTGAACGACAGTTCCATTTTACCATGTCTGAGGGACATAAATAGAGAAGGGCTCATAGAAGGATCTCTCCAAAGGTCAAGGCTGCACTAAGGAGATATGAGAAGCAGAGTGAGTTAGTTTATCCCTTGGATGCCTCTATTATTTATTTTTAACCAAATTATATCAACCAAAAACCTACATAAACAGCTAATGGAACCTGCTACCTATCGCCCCCTCCCCCTCGATTTGTTATCAGACTGACTGAAAGCCCTGCAGTTCATCTTGTGAAAGTTCATTTTTTGTTTTGTTTTATATGCATGCTGAATCGTTGTCACATGTAAACAAACTTTGGACCAGCCCAAGAAGTTTGCTTCACTGCATGATTGACGGGCCCTTGTCTGGCAGGTCCCCAAAATTTTGGGGGCCCGGTTTTTTCCTTAAGAACATATACTACTATTAGTTTTACTTTCATTTTTAGAGGCTATTAGTCTTATACTCTATTTCATAGTGTTAATCATTACATTAGCTGGGAATAGTCAAGGCAATAAAGAATATATCATTTAGTTCTTCCTGGGAACTTGCATGATGTGTTAGCTGGCCAGTTTTCATGATGTTGTTGGAGGGTGACTGATGTGTTAGCTGGCAAAAATGGTGCATCCCCTAATAAGAAGGCAAGAGGCAAAAAATCGCTCACAAACATAGTTTCCCAATCAGATTCCTACTCTAACTGAGAATCACAAGCTTCATGTGCATGCACGCGTATATATGCCAAAGCACTTGCCACGGAGGCCGTCCATCATATTCGGTAGACCAACAACACTCGATCAAGCAATCAACTACCAAGTTCAGGTGACCTCCTTTCTTCAGTGACAATCGTTTTCATGCCTCAATACATCAGTGTGAGATCCATAAGGGTGACTTTGTTGTCCTATCCTTCATCTAGATATATTCACTATAACACGTACGATCATGGATCAAAGGCATATGTGAAGGAAATATGCCCTAGAGGCAATAATAAAGTTATTATTTATTTCCTCATATCATGATAAATGTTTATTATTCATGCTAGAATTGTATTAACCGGAAACATGATACATGTGTGAATACATAGACAAACTTAATGTCACTGGTATGCCTCTACTTGACTAGCTCATTAATCAAAGATGGTTATGTTTCCTAACCATAGACATGTGTTGTCATTTGATTAACAGGATCACATCATTAGGAGAATGATGTGATTGACTTGACCCATTCCGTTAGCTTAGCACTTGATCTTTTAGTATGTTGCTATTGCTTTCTTCATGACTTATACAAGTTCCTACAACTATGAGATTATGCAACTGCTGTTTACCGGAGGAACACTTTGTGTGCTACCAAACGTCACAACGTAACTGGGTGATTGTAAAGGAGCTCTACAGGTGTCTCCAAAGGTACATGTTGAGTTGGCGTATTTCGAGATTAGGTTTTGTCACTCCGATTGTCGGAGAGGTATCTCTGGGCCCTCTTGATAATGCACATCACTATAAGCCTTGCAAGTAATGTAGCTAATGAGTTAGTTATGGAATGATGCATTACATAACGATTAAAGAGACTTGCCGTTAACGAGATTGAACTAGGTATTGAGATACCGACGATCGAATCTCGGGCAAGTAACATACCGATGACAAAGGGAACAATGTATGTTGTTATGCGGTTTGACTTATAAAGATCTTCGTAGAATATATAGGAGCCAGTATGAGCATCCAGGTTTCTCTATTGGTTATTGACCGGAAACAGTTCTAGGTCATGTCTACATAGTTCTCGAACCCGTAGGGTCCGCACGCTTAAGGTTTCGTTGACAGTTTTATTATGAGTTTATGAGTTTTGATGTACCTAAGGTTGTTCGGAGTCCCGGATGTGATCACGGACATGACGAGGAGTCTCGAAATGGTCGAGACATAAAGATCGATATATTAGACGACTATATTTGGACACCGGAAAGGTTCTGGGTGAGATTGGGACAATACCAGATCTCCGGGAGGTTATCGGAACCGCCCGGGGGGTATATGGGCCTTATTGGGCCTTAGTGGAAAGGAGGGAGAAGAAGCAAAGGAGGGGGCGCCCCCCCAAGCCCAAACCGAATTGGGAAGG
>NC_041389.1:38224802-38232472 GCF_002162155.2 Triticum dicoccoides
CTACTCCTAATAAGAAAAGGGGGAGTCCTACTCCCGGTTGGGGTTGGACTCCCCCCTAGGGCGTGCCACCCCCTTGGCCGGCCCCCTCTCCTCCACTCCTTTGTATACGGGGGAGGGGGGCACCCCATAGACACAACAATTGATCTCTTGATCTCTTATCCATGTGCGGTGCCCCCCTCCACCAAAGTCCTCGATAATATTGTAGCGGTGCTTAGGCGAAGCCCTGTGACGGTAGAACATCAAGATCGTCACCACGCCGTCGTGCTGACGGAACTCTTCCCCGACATTCTGCTGGATCGGAGTCTGGGGATCGTCATCGAGGTGAACGTGTGCTAGAACTCGGAGGTGCCGTAGTTTCGGTGCTTGATCGGTCGGGCCGTGAAGACGTATGACTACATCAACCACGTTGTTCTAACGCTTCCGCTTTCGGTCAACGAGGGTACGTGGAAAACACTCTCCCCTCTCGTTGCTATGCATCACCATGATCTTGCTTGTGCGTAAGATTTTTTTTTTTGAAATTACTACGTTCCCCAACAGTGGTATCAGAGCCTAGGTTTTATGCGTTGATGTTATATGCACGAGTAGAACACAAGTGAGTTGTGGGCGATACAAGTCATACTGCTTACCAGCATTTCATACTTTGGTTCGGCGGTATTGTTGGATGAAGCGGCCCGGACCGACATTACGCGTACGCTTACGCGAGACTGGTTTTACCGCCATGCTTTGCACACAGGTGACTAGCGGGTGTCTGTTTCTCCAACTTTAGTTGAACCGAGTGTGGCTACGCCTGGTCCTTGCGAAGATTAAAATAGCACTAACTTGACGAACTATCGTTATGGTTTTGATGCGTAGGTAAAAATGGTTCTTGCTCAGCCCGTAGCAGCCACGTAAAATTTGCAACAACAAAGTAGAGGACGTCTAACTTGTTTTTGCAGGGCATGTTGTGATGTGATATGGTCAAGACGTGATGCTATATTTTATTGTATGAGATGATCATGTTTTGTAACCGAAGTTATCGGCAACTGGCAGGAACCATATGGTTGTCATTTTATTGTATGAAATGCAAACGCCCTGTAATTGCTTTACTTTATCACTAAGCGGTAGCGATAGTCGTAGAAGCAATAGATGGCGTAAATGACAACGATGCTATGATGGAGATCAAGGTGTCGCGCCGGTGACGATGGTGATCACGACGGTGCTTCGGAGATGGAGATCACAAGCACAAGATGATGATGGCCCTATCATATCACTTATATTGATTGCATGTGATGTTTATCCTTTATGCATCTTATCTTGCTTTGATTGATGGTAGCATTTTAAGATGATCTCTCACTAATTATCAAGAAGTGTTCTCCCTGAGTATGCACCATTGCGAAAGTTCTTCGTGCTGAGACACCATGTGATGATCGGGTGTGATAGGCTCTGCGTTCAAATACAACGGGTGCAAAACAGTTGCACACGTGGAATACTCAGGTTAAACTTGACGAGCCTAGCATATACAGATATGGCCTCGGAACACGAAGACCGAAAGGTCGAACGTGAATCATATAGTAGATATGATCAACATAGTGATGTTCACCATTGAAACTACTCCATCTCACGTGATGATCGGACATGGTTTAGTTGATTTGGATCACGTGATCACTTAGGTGACTAGAGAGATGTCTGTCTAAGTGGGAGTTCTTTAGTAATATGATTAATTGAACTTAAATTTATCATGAACTTGGTACCTGATAATATTTTGCTTGTCTATGTTTGTTGTAGATAGATGGCTCGTGTTGTTGTTCCGTTGAATTTTAATGCGTTCCTTGAGAAAGCTAAGTTGAAAGATGATGGTAGCAACTACACGGACTGTGTCCGTAACTTGAGGATTATCCTCATTGCTGCACAGAAGAATTACGTCCTGGAAGCACCGCTGGGTGCCAGGTCTGCTGCAGATGCAACTGACAACGTTAAGAACGTCTGGCAGAGCAAAGCTGATGACTACTCGATAGTTCAGTGTGCCATGCTTTACGGCTTAGAACCGGGTCTTCAAAGATGTTTTGAACGTCATGGAGCATATGAGATGTTCCAGGAGTTGAAGTTAATATTTCAAACAAATGCCCGGATTGAGAGATATGAAGTCTCCAATAAGTTCTATAGTTGTAAGGTGGAGGAGAATAGTTCTGTCAGTGAACACATACTCAAAATGTCTGGGTATAATAATCACTTGATTCAACTGGGAGTTAATCTTCCTGATGATAGTGTCATTGACGGAATTCTTCAATCACTGCGACCAAGCTACAAGAGCTTCGTGATGAACTATAATATGCAAGGGATGGACAAGACTATTCCCGAGCTCTTCGCAATGCTGAAAGTTGCAGAGGTAGAAATCAAGAAGGAGCATCAAGTGTTGATGGTCAATAAGACCACCAGTTTCAAGAAAAAGGGCAAAGGGAAGAAGAAGGGGAACTTCAAGAAGAACAACAAACAAGTTACTGCTCAAGAGAAGAAACCCAAGTATGGACCTAAGCCTGAGACTGAGTGCTTCTACTGCAAGCAGACTGGACACTGGAAGCGGAACTGCCCCAAGTATTTGGCGGATAAGAAGGATGGCAAAGTGAACAAAGGTATATGTGATATACATGTTATTGATGTGTACCTTACTAATGCTCGCAGTAGCACCTGGGTATTTGATACTGGTTCTGTTGCTAATATTTGCAACTTGAAACAGGGACTACAGATTAAGCGAAGATTGGCTAAGGACGAGGTGACGATGCGCGTGGGAAATGGTTCCAAAGTTGATGTGATCGCGGTCGGCATGCTACCTCTACATCTACCATCGGGATTAGTTTTAGACCTAAATAATTATTATTTGGTGCCAGCGTTAAGCATGAACATTATATCTAGATCTTGATTGATGCGAGACGGTTATTCATTTAAATCAGAGAATAATGGTTGTTCTATTTATATGAGTAATATCTTTTATGGTCATGCACCCTTGAAGAGTGGTCTATTTTTATTAAATCTCGATAGTAGTGATACACATATTCATAATGTTGAAGCCAAAAGATGCAGAGTTGATAATGATAGTGCAACTTATTTGTGGCACTGCCGTTTGGGTCATATTGGTGTAAAGCGCATGAAGAAACTCCATACTGATGGGCTTCTAGAATCACTTGATTATGAATCACTTGGTACTTGCGAACCATGCCTCATGGGAAAGATGACTAAAACGTCGTTCTCCAGAACTATGGAGCGAGCAACTGATTTGTTAGAAATCATACATACTGATGTATGTGGTCCAATGAATATTGAGCCTCGTGACGGGTATCGTTATTTCCTCACCTTCACAGATGATTTGAGCAGATATGGGTATATCTACTTGATGAAACACAAGTCTGAAACATTTGAAAAGTTCAAAGAATTTCAGAGTGAAGTGGAAAATCATCGTAACAAGAAAATAAAATTTCTATGATCTGATCGTGGAGGAGAATATTTGAGTTACAAGTTTGGTTTACATTTGAAGCAATGCGGAATTGTTTCGCAACTCACGCCACCTGGAACACCACAACGAAATGGTGTGTCCGAACGTCATAATCGTACTTTACTAGATATGGTACGATCTATGATGTCTCTTACTGATTTACCGCTATCGTTTTGGGGTTATGCTTTAGAGACGGCCGCATTCACGTTAAATAGGGCACCATCAAAATCCATTGAGACGACGCCTTATGAACTGTGGTTTGGCAAGAAACCAAAGTTGTCGTTTCTTAAAGTTTGGGGCTGCGATGCTTATGTGAAGAAACTTTAATCAGATAAGCTCGAACCCAAATCGGAGAAATGCGTCTTCATAGGATATCCAAAAGAGACTATTGGGTACACCTTCTATCACAGATCTGAGGGCAAGATTTTTGTTGCTAAATTCGGATCCTTTCTAGAGAAGGAATTTCTCTCGAAAGAAGTGAGTGGGAGGAAAGTAGAACTTGATGAGGTAACTGTACCTGCTCCCTTATTGGAAACTAGTTCATCACAAGAACCGGTTCCTGTGACAACTACACCAATCAGTGAGGAAGCTAATGATATTGATCATGAAACTTCAGATCAAGTTACTACCGAACCTCGTAGGTCTACCAGAGTAAGATCCGCACCAGAATGGTACGGTAATCCTATTCTGGAAGTCATGTTACTTGACCATGGCGAACCTACGAACTATGAGGAAGCAATGATGAGCCCAGATTCCGCAAAATGGCTTGAAGCCATGAAATCTGAGATGGGATCCATGTATGAGAACAAAGTATGGACTTTGGTTGACTTGCCCGATGATCGGCAAGCCATCGAGAATAAATGGATCTTCAAGAAGAAGACTGACGTTGATGGTAATATTACTGTCTACAAAGCTCGACTTGTTGCGAAAGGTTTTCGACAAGTTCAAGGGGTTGACTATGATGAGACTTTCTCACCCGTAGCGATGCTTAAGTCTGTCCGAATCATGTTAGCAATTGCCGCATTTTATGATTATGAAATTTGGCAAATGGATGTCAAAACTGCATTCCTGAATGGATTTCTGGAAGAAGAGTTGTATATGATGCAACCCGAAGGTTTTGTCGATCCAAAAGGTGCTAACAAAGTGTGCAAGCTCCAGCGATCCATTTATGGACTGGTGCAAGCCTCTCGGAGTTGGAATAAATGCTTTGATAGTGTGATCAAAGCATATGGTTTTATACAGACTTTTGGAGAAGCCTGTATTTACAAGAAAGTGAGTGGGAGCTCTGTAGCATTTCTGATATTATATGTGGATGACATATTGTTAACTGGAAATGATATAGAATTTCTGGATAGCATAAAGGGATACTTGAATAAAAGTTTTTCGATGAAAGACCTCGGTGAAGCTGCTTACATATTGGGCATCAAGATCTATAGAGATAGATCAAGACGCTTAATTGGACTTTCACAAAGCACATACCTTGATAAAGTTTTGAAAAAGTTCAAAATGGATCAGGCAAAGAAAGGGTTCTTGCCTGTATTACAAGGTGTGAGGTTGAGTCAGACTCAATGCCCGACCACAGCAGAAGATAGAGAGAAAATGAAAGATGTTCCCTATGCTTCAGCCATAGGCTCTATCATGTATGCAATATTGTGTACCAGACCTGACGTATGCTTAGCAATAAGCTTGGCAGGTAGGTACCAAAGTAATCCAGGAGTGGATCACTGGACAGCGGTCAAGAATATCCTAAAATACCTGAAAAGGACTAAGGATATGTTTCTCGTATATGGAGGTGACAAAGAGCTAGTCGTAAATGGTTACGTCGATGCAAGCTTTGACACTGATCCGGACGATTCTAAATCGCAAACCGGATACGTATTTTTATTAAACGGTGGAGCTGTCAGTTGGTGCAGTTCTAAACAAAGCGTCATGGCGGGATCTACGTGCGAAGCGGAGTACATAGCTGCTTCGGAAGCAGCAAATGAAGGAGTTCATTTCTGATCTAGGTGTCATACCTAGTGCATCGGGACCAATGAAGATCTTCTGTGACAATACTGGTGCAATTGCCTTGGCAAAGGAATCCAGATTTCACAAGAGGACCAAGCACATCAAGAGACGCTTCAATTCCATCCGGGACCAAGTCCAGGTGGGAGACATAGAGATTTGCAAGATACATACGAATCTGAATGTTGTAGACCCGTTGACTAAGCCTCTTCCACGAGCAAAACATGATCAGCACCAAGACTCCATGGGTGTTAGAATCATTACTATGTAATCTCGATTATTGACTCTAGTGCAAGTGGGAGACTGAAGGAAATATGCCCTAGAGGCAATAATAAAGTTATTATTTATTTCCTCATATCATGATAAATGTTTATTATTCATGCTAGAATTGTATTAACCGGAAACATGATACATGTGTGAATACATAGACAAACTTAATGTTACTAGTATGCCTCTACTTGACTAGCTCATTAATCAAAGATGGTTATGTTTCCTAACCATAGACATGTGTTGTCATTTGATTAACGGGATCACATCATTAGGAGAATGATATGATTGACTTGACCCATTCCGTTAGCTTAGCACTTGATCGTTTAGTATATTGCTATTGCTTTCTTCATGACTTATACAAGTTCCTACAACTAAGAGATTATGCAACTCCCGTTTACCGGAGGAACACTTTTTGTGCTACCAAACGTCACAACGTAACTGGGTGATTATAAAGGAGCTCTACAGGTGTCTCCAAAGGTACATGTTGAGTTGGCGTATTTCGAGATTAGGTTTTGTCACTCTGATTGTCGGAGAGGTATCTCTGGGCCCTCTCGGTAATGCACATCACTATAAGCCTTGCAAGCAATGTAGCTAATGAGTTAGTTACGAAATGATGCATTACGTAACGAGTAAAGAGACTTGCCGGTAACGAGATTGAACTAGGTATTGAGATACCGACGATCGAATCTCGGGCAAGTAACATACCAATGACAAAGGGAACAATGTATGTTGTTATGCGGTTTGACCGATAAAGATCTTCGTAGAATATGTAGGAACCAATATGAGCATCCAGGTTCCGCTATTGGTTATTGACCGGAAACGGTTCTAGGTCATGTCTACATAGTTCTCGAACCCGTAGGGTCCGCACGCTTAAGGTTTCGTTGACAGTTTTATTATGAGTTTATGAGTTTATGAGTTTTGATGTACCGAAGGTTGTTCGGAGTCCCGGATGTGATCACGGACATGACGAGGAGTCTCGAAATGGTCGATACATAAAGATCGATATATTGGACGACTATATTTGGACACCGGAAAGGTTCCGGGTGAGATTGGGACAATACCGGATCTCCGGGAGGTTATCGGAACCCCCCGGGAGGTATATGGGCCTTATTGGGCCTTAGTGGAAAGGAGGGAGAAGAAGCAAAGGAGGGGGCGCCCCCCCCCCCAAGCCCAAACCGAATTGGGAAGGGGGCCGACCCCCCTTTCCTTCTTCCCTCCCACCTCTTCCTTCCCTCTCCTACTCCTAATAGGAAAAGGGGGAGTCCTACTCCCGGTTGGGGTTGGACTCCCCCCCTAGGGCGCGCGACCCCCTTGGCCGGCCCCCTCTCCTCCAGTCCTTTATATACGGTGGAGGGTGGCACCCCATAGACACAACAATTGATCTCTTGATCTCTTAGCCGTGTGCGGTGCCCCCCTCCACCAAAGTCCTCGATAATATTGTAGTGGTGCTTAGGCGAAGCCCTGCGACAATAGAACATCAAGATCGTCACCACGCCGTCGTGCTGACGAAACTCTTCCCCGACATTCTGCTGGATCAGAGTCCGGGGATCGTCATCGAGGTGAACGTGTGCTAGAACTCGGAGGTGCCGTAGTTTCGGTGCTTGATCGGTCGGGTCGTGAAGATGTATGACTACATCAACCGCGTTGTTCTAACGCTTCCGCTTTCGGTCTACGAGGGTACATGGACAACACTCTCCCCTCTCGTTGCTATGCATCACCATGATCTTGCGTGTGCGTAGGAACTTTTTTGAAATTACTACGTTCCCCAATAATATGCTCTTAGTGGATTGTTGTAAAATGCCTCAAATGAAAATGAACAAATAATTTTTGAAAAATCATCTTAATAAACCATCTGGTGAGGTGCTCTCATTAAAGTAACCTAAAACACTGATATGTGTTAAGGCGTGCTTGCAAATGAGAAGGCACTTGG
>NC_041389.1:38232757-38251317 GCF_002162155.2 Triticum dicoccoides
ACGCAAAGCCCGAGGCCGAGACGAGGATGCCTCTACCTCGGTGAGGCCTCATTGGGAACGAGCCGGACCTATAGCAACGTGGTTGACTGGTTGGGGTGCAGGTGATGCGGTAGTGGTCGCTAGCATGGAGGATAGTGAGGTTAAGAGGGAAGACAGAGAGGAGACTGTGATCTCTGAATGCACATACTTAAGTTGTGATCCCTCGGACCATGTTTATGTACTAGAATACACATGCTACCTAGGTAAAAGGGATTTTTTTTACTAATGAGTATCTAGAGGAGTTTGTTTTACCATGGTGGTATCTAGAGTACAGAGATGTTGCCCCATGACCGTGAGGAAGAGACTCAAATACTAACTTATAGTGGTAGTCCCAATAGTATTATACGTTATGTCCAAAAGATTATTGAATATGTGAAAAGGTCATAATTGGTAGAGAAGTCTATACCACAAACCAATATCGTATATTTCTTATATTTCACCGATAAACGTCCTACATGTTGTACTGGATCCTATTAACTAGATTTATATATATAATTTCATGCACAAAATTGTATCCCCGAAACTAACACGAGCTCTTGTATACACTGGATGAAACCAGATGAACAGCAAATGGGCACGTCATCTTTGGTCTAGGGAGCCAATTAGTGCTCCAGATTTCAGTAGTTGTCCCATTATCAACTCGTCTTACTAGGCCTTGCTTCATTATGTCTCTCCCTTCTAATATTGATCGCCACACCTATGAGGGGTGGTTCCCCAAGCTGGCTTCAAGAATAGAACAAGGAGGAAAATAAATTCCTTTTAGGATATGAGCACTCAATGACTCCGGGGAAGTAAGGATCCTCCATGACTCTCGTGCCAACAAAGCTAAATTGAATAGTTTAAAGTCCCTGAAACCAAGGCCTCCCATATATCGTGGCATGCACATCTTATCCCAAGACACCCAATGTGGCTTCCTTTTTCCTTACTTACTTCACTAAAAGAATGACCTTATTGCCAAAGAAAGCTTCTCACGTAGCCCCCGAGGCAACTTAAAGCAAGATATTGAGAAAACTGGGATGGCTTATGCAACTGATTTAATCAAAACATCTTTACTTGCCGTTTTGACATTGGTTTCTCCATCCACCCATGAATCTTACTCCACAGTCGGTCAACCAAATATTTAAAAGCACCATTCTTAGATATTCCCGCATCACTAGGAATACCCAAGTATTTATCCTAAGCTTCTCATTTGAAACTTGGAGAATATTCTTCACTTGTCTTCTGACCATCTTCGGGCAGCCTTTACTGGAAAAAAAATGACTGACTTCTCTCCATTAATCCGTTGTTGTGATGCTCTAGCATAGGATTCCAACAAAAGAGACACTTCATTCGCCTCCTCCGCATTTCACTTTAAAAACAACATGCTGTAATTTGCAAACAACAAGTGGTTCACTGGCGGAGATGTTGGGGCCACTTTAATTGAAGCAACATTGAGCTACAGGACAGATGGGCTTTGATGAATTAGGCCCAAGGCCCGGACGGCACTACACTTTCGTGCCAGGGAGGTTAATAACGGATAATATTATTTGTGCATATGAGTGTCTGCATTTTATGAAGAGAAACAGGTCAAAGAATAATAGCTTTTGTGCTTTGAAGCTAGATATGATGAAAGCTTATGACAGGTTGGAGTGGCCTTATTGGAAAGCTATCATGCAAAAATTGGGTTTTGCACAGGTATGGATTGACACAGTTATGAACATGGTTTCATCAGTTTCCTTCTCAGTTTTGTTCAATGGAGAAAGACTTGAAGCTTTTAAACCATCTAGAGGAATTCGGCAGGGAGATCCAATATCCCCTTACCTCTTCTTGATTGTAGCAGAGGGCCTCTCGTGCCTCCTGAAAACTAGTTCTCAGTCATCACTTCTTGCAGGTGTTAAGGTGGCTCCCACGGCTCTGGCCGTTAACCACCTTTTATTTGCAGATGGTAGCATGTTGCTTTTCAAGTCGAGTGTGGAGGGAGCAGAACTTGTATCAAACCTACTGAATAGGTACTGTAATGCTTCGGGTCAGAGAGTAAATCATGCAAAATCTTCCATCTTTTTCAGCAGAGGATGTCCACAAGCTACCAGAGAGGGGGTGAAAAATAGCCTCCAGGTGCAAAACAAAACCTTGAGTGATCGCTATTTGGGCATGCCCACTGATGTTGGACACTCCAAGAACGGAATGTTCAAATATCTGCGGGATAGAGTGTGGGAGAAAATAAGAGGATGGATGGAAAAATTGATGTCAACTACCGGCAAGGAGGTCTTAATAAAGTCAATTGCGCAAGCAATTCCAGTTTATTCTATGTCATGTTTCCGGTTGCCAAGGGGTGTGTGTGAGGATATCACCTCTCTCATACGTCAGTTCTGGTGGGGAAGTAAAAGAGGAAAGAGCAAACCAGCATGGGTTGCATGGGATGTGATGATCAGACCAAAGTACATGGGGGGTATGGGATTCAGAGATTTGGAGATGTTCAACTTAGCGTTATTAGCAAGGCAGGCATGGAGAGTCATCATTGATGATGAGTCCTACTCAAAGCAGCTTATTATCCAAATTGCTCATTGCTTGATGCAACTCTTAGACCACATCCATCTCAGATTTGGAGGGCCGTAATTGACGGTAGAGATGTGCTTGCTCAAGGAAATATACGTAGAATTGGAGACGGAGAGACTACCAACATTTGGCATCATAACTGGATACCGAGACCAAGCTTCAAGCGACCGATTACCTCTTTAGTACCGGCTCCACCGGAGAAAGTATCTGAGCTTATTGATACAACCACAGCCTCGTGGAAAGAGGGACTTGTGAGAGCAGTATTCACCCCCTTCGACGCCGATGAAATTTTGAAGATCCCTTTGTGCACTAGACGGGTAGATGATTTTTTGGGCTTGGAGTGAGACCCCGAGGGGAATTTTCACAATAGCGTCGGCATATCACATGCTTGTGACAACAAAAATCAGCAGAGAAAATTGGTTGGAGGGGAGGGAGGAGTCATCGCTTATAAACATGGAGTGTGGGGAGTGGAACAAGCTATGGAAATTGCATGTGTCGTCTAAGATCAAAGTGTTTGCATGGAGACTGGCTAGGCACCCGATCCCTGCGGGCGAGGTGCTACACCACCGCCATATGGCCACAACAGTAGCATGCATGCCCTTTATGCGGAGCTCAGGATACATGGAAGCATGCTTTACTAGAGTGTCCGATGCCTCGCTGTACATGGGCCTTGTCTTCGGTAGAAATGTTGGATCAGCTTTGCATCGTTCAACATGACAGTGCGGAAAGATGGCTATTTGCCCTTCAAGAGAGCCTCAATGCCGATGAGTTTATCAGGTTGGTGGTCACTCTTTGGGTAATTTGGGGAGCTAGAAGAAAAGCAATACACGAAGGAGTATTCCGGAGTCCTCAATCCATCAACGACTTCATAAGATCTTACTTATCAGAGATTAAAATGATCTATCCTCAAAAAGTGGTAGCGGCCAATGCGACTACGGCAAGACCATGACGGTGGCTACCGCCGGTGGAAAATCATGCCAAAATAAACACCGATGCCGCGGTTGGAGGCCGGGGGAGTTTTGATGCAGTTGCAGCAATTTGCTGAGATGAAGCGGGAAAGTTTGAGGGCGTGTCGGCTATCGTATATAGAACAATCGGAGATCCAACAACGCTTGAAGCCTTGGCTATACGAGAAGCCCTTTCCCTTGCCGATGATCTATACCTCCAGCGAGTTCATGTGGCTTCGGATTGCATGGAAGCAGTGGAGGAAATCTCGAGTGATGGTGCATCGAACTATGGTGCAGTTATTCAGGAGATTAGGTTGCATGCAGTTTCTTTTAATTCATGTAATAGTTCACGGATTTAGGAGCTCAAACTTTGATGCTCACAACCTTGCGAAATATGCGTTGGGTCTTGGGCTTGGTCGCCATGTTTGGTTAGGCTAGCCTGAGGGTATTCCCTTCGTCCATGTAAACATTATGACGGATGAATAAAGTTTCGTAGGGTTGCCTCAAAAGAAAAACTAAGCAAGCAAACCATCCTTCCTTCCAAAGAGATTTCCCCCAATGTTTCTCAAAAAGAAAAAGAAAAGAGATTCCCCCCCCCCAAAAAGGTCGCCGCCGGCGAGGCGATGGCCAGCCTCAACGCCAAGGCCAGCACCGGCCATCTCCGCGTCTACGGTCCGGCGCTGCACGACTACGGCGCCCCGCTTATGAAGGAGAGAGATCAGGAAGCGTCACTCCTCCTCCTCAAGATCCGGCAGCACTACGCGGAAGCCCTCAGGCGGCTCACCTTCCGGTGGCGCTCCGACGTCTGCTTGGGCGTCTGTGTCGGACTGCTCGACCCGGTCTCCAACATAATCGCCAGCACCCTCCTCGCCGCCGCAGAAGCTCCAGTTGACACGGACCCGACGGCGGTGGACGGGCCCAAGCTCAGGGACATGGAGCGGCGCTCGCTCGACGGCCTCGTCGCCTTCCTCACCTGCTTCTTCCCTTACCTCGCCGATTGGGAGGCCGTCCAGTGGCGGAGCTGGGGGTATTCCTGGGTATTCCCTGGAATACCAAAGAATTGTGTGCAAAAAAAAATTACTACATATATCAATATACGTAGACTGACTTGGCCCAGCCCAAACACAGCGACGCAGCGAGCCAGCGACGCGGGGCGCCAGACAGGAGTGAGCGGACGTCTGGTCTCGTGTAGACTGACTTGGCCCAGCCCAAACACAGCGACACAGCGAGCACGTTCTTTCTCGAATCCCCTTTCCCTAACCTAGCGCTAGCTGAGGCTCCGGCAGCGGCGAGCGATTCTGGTCCAGCGACCGGCCTTCTCCTCTCGCCTCTTCCTCAGTTCCTCCCCTCCACTCCGGCCATCTCCCTCCCCAGACCCCAGCTCCCCTCCCCTCCGTCCGGCCCTCTCCTCCGCGGCTCCGCCAGGCGCGAGGCCGCCAGTCCGCCTCCGGCTTCCCCTGTTCCCCAGCGCGGCGGCGGCTACCGGCCTCGGTGCTCGCTTCAGCGCCGTCCAGCAGAAACAGGCAGCAGGTCCGGCAACAGCGCCGTCCAGCAGCAGCAGGCAGCAGGTCCGGCCTCGGTTCCTCACTTCCTCTGTTTCTTTCCCTCTGTTTCTAACAAATCTGTAGATAGTTCAGTAAGTGCTTGTAAATTTAAATTGAATTCTGATCCATTTGCTGCATATGATCATACATGATTGCTACTTGATTCATTTGCTGCATATTTGATTGTCACTGCCACTGATTTTTATTCTGCTTATGTGATTGTCATGCAGATGAAGAAGAAGAATGTTAGCATATTTGAAATGTGGGACAAATCTTCAAAGACAAGGAAAATAACTTCTACATCCACACCAACTTCTCTTTCTGTTGAGGTTGAGAGCAATCTGCAGCTAGCACTAGTGCAAAGACATGACGAAGCTCCGCAACCGGAGAGGGAGACAACCCCAATTGTAGAAGATGATGAAGCGGTCGATGAAGATGATGAATCAATGCCCCAATTTGAAGCAGATTTGGCAGCTCTGGAACGTGACCCCGGCAAGCGACTTCCCATATCTTCGTATCATGCCAATGACCAAGATAGAGTTAGAAGGAGATACATTGACTTGGGTGCTTGTCAACCAAAGGATCATAAGTTTGAGATCAGAGATTTTAGTGGACATCCCCGTCGCTTTTGCCCTACTTGGTTTAAGGATCACAAGTGGCTTGAGTATAGTGTGCAAGAAGAGGCTGCTTTCTGCTTTGTTTGCTACTTGTTCAAGGATAAAACAAAAAGTCCCGGAGGAGATGCATTTGTGAACGGTGGGTTTAATAATTGGAACTTGAAAGCTCGATTGAAGAGGCATATTGGTGCTGTTAGTAGTGCTCACGCTGAAGCTCAAGAAAAGTATGATATGTTCACTACACCTACAACATCAATTAGGGAGTCCATTGCTTCAAACACCACACAATACAAGGTTCTATATAAGCTCCGTGTGACATGGACACTCAAGTGTTTAAGATTCCTATTGCACCAAGGTTTGGCATTTAGAGGACATGATGAAAGTGATGACTCACTAAATAAAGGAAATTTCCTTGAGCTTTTAAATTGGCTAGCAGGAAACTTTGAAGAGGTTGATAGGGTGGTTCTAAAGAATGCTCCACAAAATTGTAAGATGACTTGCCATGATATACAACAAGAGTTGATCAAATGTTGTGCCCAGCTGACTACTAAACTAGTCATTGAAGATCTTGATGGTGGACATTTTGCAGTACTTGCAGATGAGTCTAGTGATATGTACCAAAATGAACAACTAGCTGTTTGCTTGCGTTATGTGGATAAGAAAGGAAGGACAGTTGTGAGATTTCTTGGTCTTGCCCATGTTGAAGACACTTCCTCTTTGACACTTAAAAATGCAATTGAGGACATGCTTATGACATACAATCTGAGCTTTGCAATGATCCGTGGGCAAGGATATGATGGGGCTAGCAATATGAAAGGTAATGCTAATGGCCTGAAGAAACTAATTATGGATGAGTCTCCTTATGCCTATTATGTCCATTGCTTTGCCCATCAACTACAATTAACTCTTGTTGCTGTTGCAAAGGAGAGTGGTGATTGTAATTGGTTCTTTCAACAGCTGGCATGTTTGCTAAATGTTCTAGGCTATTCTTGTAAAAAGATGAGAATGCTTCGAATAGCTCAAGCTGAGGAACTTATTGCTGCATTAGAGTTGGAAGAAGTAGAAACCGGGACGGGTTTGAATCAAGAAATGGGTATTGGAAGGCCATGTGATACTCGTTGGGGCTCTCACTACAAGACTGTCAACCATGTTATCTCTATGTATCCGGCAATAAGGCGTGTTCTCATAAGGATTGCAAAAGAGTATAATGGCACAGAGGCAGTAGCAGCAATGACTATGTTGACATCATTTCGGACATTTGAATTTGTTTTCATGGCACACTTGATGCAAGAAATATTTGAATACACCGATGACTTGAGTAGAGCTTTGCAAAAGAAAGATCAAGATATTGTTAATGCTATGGAGATTGTTGATCTCACAAAGCTACACTTGCAATGCTTGCGAGAAGATGAAGGGTGGAATGATTTTCTTCAGAATGTCACTTCTTTTTGTGTAAAGCACAAGATCAAAGTTGTTGACATGGAGGCTCCTTACTATCCTGCTGGGAGACCAAGAAGAGGGTTCTTCAATGGCGCAAAGAATTACCAACGCTTCAAGGTTGAAATGTTTGTGGGTGTCATTGATAGGCAACTTCAAGAGCTGAATGCAAGATTTGATGAGGTAAACACTGAACTACTTACTTGCATGGCAGCATTCAGTCCACGTGATTCATTTGCTGCTTATGATAAAGAGAAGTTGGTTAGGCTTGCTAGAAAGTTTTATGCCAAGGATTTCACAAATGATGAATTGTCAAGACTTCCATGGCAATTAAGCATGTTCATTTCTCATGTGCGTAAGGATAAAAGGTTTAGCAAGTTGAAGAATCTATGTGACCTTTCAGTTTTGATGGTTGAGACAAGAAAGAATGAACAATATTATATTGTTTACAAACTTCTTAAGTTGGTTCTCATTCTTCCGGTTGCCACTGCTAGCGTTGAGAGGGTATTTTCCTCGATGAAATACGTGAAGAATTCACTAAGAAACAAAATGGGTGATGAATATTTGAACAATTGCTTGGTTACATTCGTTGAGAGAGAATTCTTCAGGCAAGTGAAAGATGAGGATGTCATTAATCTCTTCCAGAAAGGGGATCGTAAAGTTATATTGTAATTTCCTTTGCTATTTGTAATTTTTCTTAATTGTTAGAGATATTGCGACAATGATATTTTGCTAATATTATCGATATATGGTCATTTAGTCATTAATGTTATCATCTTGCTGTACATTTATTGGTCTATTGTATTGCTTTGGCATAAAAAAATTAAAAGAATACCCAACAGCAAATTCCTGGCTCCGCCACTGAGGCCGTCAGGTACCTTCTCCTCGCCGAAGCCGACCCCATCGTTGCCGCGCCCCGCGCGCATCGTCATCGAGTACCGCGGCGTCAGGTGCTTCCGCGAAGGCTCCGCCGCCGCCCGCGGCGCCCTCAAGCTGGCCCTCCACTGCGCCATGGTGGCCGCCAAGCACCCGTGTCCCTCGCAGCTCGCCGACGTGTGGCTGCTGCTCAGCTCCTCCCTCCACAATGTCGTCCCCTTGCTCTCGGATGTGCAGCCCAATTTCCCCCGCGACATCCTCCACAGCTTCCACACATTGGTCAAGGAGACGGCACATTTCCCACATCCTCCTCCTGATGGCAGCCTCGTCAGGCCATGGAAACTTGCTGCCCGTTGCCGCAAGCACGCCGCCAAGCTGACCTACCAGCATTCGTGGTCACTGACGCGAGTGCTCCTCGACACGATCCATGGATTCTACCTGCAGGCTCTTGCCAGATTGCCGGTTGGTTACCACCGCAGCCTGCTCGATGCTGGACATTGCTACGGCCCGTTCGACCCCGTCTGGAACATCATCGTCAACACCATCTGGTACCAAGCCACCTTCCCACCACTGAGTCAGCAAGACGAGCTCGACATTGTCGGCACATTGTGCCTAATGCGGATTGAAGCACGATCCTTCTACGGACTTGTCTCCTTCCTCTGCACCTGTTACCAAGATCTCGACACCGATCAGGCCATAAGGTTCCTGCTCGACACGGCACTCAATTTGTCCGCGACAAAGCACTGCAGCAGTGTCAAGGAAGAACAAGAAGCCTACCGGGCTGCTGCCATTGCGGCATGGCACCCCAGACCCGACGCCCAAGCAGGATTCCTCAGTTCATTAAAGGCGATGTTGGTAGCGCCTCATGTCCTGTCACTGCTACAAGATGGAGGCCAGTATCAGCTCTCCTCTCAGTGTGTCCACCAGCTACTCACGCTATTGTGCTCTGAATACCATTCCATTGTTGGTGTCCCAACCCATCAGCAGAGGCCAGCTCCCATTTCTGAACGACAGTTCCATTTTACCATGTCTGAGGGACGTAAACAGCGAAGGGCTCATAGAAGGATCTCCGCAAAGGTCAAGGCTGCACTAAGGAGATATGAGAAGCAGAATACAGTGAGTTAGTTTATCCCTTTGATGCCTCTATATTTATTTTTAACCAAATGATATCAACCAAAAACCTACATAAACAGCTAATGGAACCTGCTACCTATCGACCTCCCTCGATTCATTATCAGACTGACTGAAAGCCCTGCAGTTCATCTTGTGAAAGTTCATATTTTCTTCTTTATAATCCTGCTGAATAGTTGCCACATGTAAACAAACTTTGGACAAGCCCAAGAAGTTTGCTTCACTGCACGATTGACGGCCCCCCGTCTGGCAGGTCCCCAAAATTTTGGGGCCCCAGTTTTTTTCCTTAAGTACCATATACTACTATTAGTTTTACTTTCAGTTTTTAGAGGCTGTTAGTCTTATACTCTACTTCATAGTGTTAATCATTACATTAGCTGGGAATTGTCAAGGCAATAAAGAATATACCATTTACTTCTTCCTGGGAATCTGCACTGCTGCATACGCATCCCTCTCAGTCATGCACCACACTACTAGTCATGCATAGCAATCTTTTGGTTTTTCATTTAGTACTCATGCACCACACTACCCCGTTGCTCATCGGCTGATAGTAAGAGCTTGCATTCTTCTTCTACTGTGACTGCACTCATTATGGGTAAAAAGAATTCTGATAAAGAGCTTGCATTCTTCTTCTACTGTGACTGCACTCATTATGGGTAAAAAGAATTCTGATAAAGAGCTTGCATTCTTCTTCTACTGTGACTGCACTCATTATGGGTAAAAAGAATTCTGATAAAGAGCTTCCATTCTTCTTCTACTGTGACTGCACTCATTATGGGTAAAAATAATTCTGATAAAGAGTTGTGCGTATAGTAAAAGATACTCGGAGATTTTTATTCCAAATGAAACTGCGTATATGACCCATTGATTTTTCAAATATTTTGGAACAACTGGGCTCTTTTGCAATACAATTTGGTAAGTTTTTCAGTTACTGTTGCATCGACGAAGACAAGTATTTCGAAATAAAAATTGTTGGTGCCCTACTTCTGATTGAACAATAAAGACAGCTAGGGATAGAAACATGTTTTCCCTGTAATTGCCTTTTTAATAGCTATCAGGCCCACTTTTTAGTTTCGCACCGATCCTCCAAGTTATTGGGTAAGATCCTAATGATTGAGTTAATTCCTACGCAAAGGACAAGCATTATCATCTGGAGCTCTAGAATAATGTTCAAACAAGTAGTGCTATGAGATCAAGTTTGATTAGGATGTGCTCTAGAATAATGTTCAAACAAGTAGTGGTCTGGAAAGAGGGGATATTGATCTTCCCTTAGTTCTACTTTACACTCACTCGCTGATTCGCTTGCCTTTTGCAATCTTATAGGGACACTCTTATCAGCTTCATGTGGTGTGTGGTGTGAATGAATGTGTGTCAGGTCCTGACAACTGCGAAGGCTCGGGTTTGAAGCCAGGACTTGATCCTAATGATGACTACTACCATCGCACCCATGCCAACTTTCTGGCGACTCGAAATGTTGCCGGCATAGTTTCAGCTCATGTACTCTTCTTTGTGAGCTTAGTAACCACGATGACGACCAGGATAGCCAGCTTCTGTGTTGCCCCGTGGATTTGCCACCACCAGGCGCTGGTATATACACACGTTCCTTCCCCTTTGTTTAAGGTTCCTTTTTTTTCATCATTTGGATATGGTTCTTAATAAATAGTAGTTCTTGCTCATGTCATGCGCTGCCATCCATGTGTACCGTAGATGATATGTAGATGGTTACATTCACTAGGAAGTTGATAGTTTACAAACCACAATCGAATCTGGTTGTAATCGTTGAATTGATTAAGTAGATTTCCTAATTTGTATGATCATATCGTTACAAACATTCTGAAGGACCACAAGTCTGTTACTGCCTGTTTAGCCTGAGCAACTGAAAAGTAGACTTTTGCACGCGTACGTATAAGCACAGTCAATTCATCAGCATAACTGTCCAAACTAGAGCGAAATTCCTACTAAAAAATCTTGGAAAAATTAAGCGTATGCAGATTCATCATAATTTAACCTCCTTACTGTGTGCTTCATCTTGTGCATCTTTGTACAGCAGGACTAGTCCGCTGCCTTTTCTGCGAGCATCAAGGAATCAGGATTGTGCACCCGGCCTTGGAGAGATTCCATGGGCACGAGGCAGAGTTCGAGAAGATGGTCCGCGGAGGAAATCTGTACAATAATGACTACTATCCGGAGGGCGACATCGAGCCCTACACCAACCATCAAATCTTAAAGCACAGTGAGTATGTTGCCAAGTGGGTGCACGATGGACTCGACGAGGACTGCATGTACCTCGGTAGCAATGACTTCAACATCGAGGAAGATGAAAGCGATGAGGAGGTTGACGACCTGGAGTAATATGTGACGAAGAATCTAGTGATGGTGAATAGAGTAACTTATTTTGCTGTGTTGGGTGTAGTATTCGCTTGCCTGCACTGACGATCCTCGATTAAGTAGCAGCTAGTTCGTTTATGAGTTTAATTGTAGGATTAGCCAGTCTGTCGACCTAACAAGTAGTTTTTGGAACCAAAAACTGCCTTTCTGTTTACAGTGCATATCAGTAACACTGTTGTGGCCCTAAAAAGAGTAACACTCTTGTGTGTGCTACTGTAGGTATTAATGCAGGATAGAATGTGCATGATTTGCATCTATCATGTTCATACGTGTGGTAAACGTCTCGTCCGGACATCAAGTGCTTCCTTTGATTTAAAGGAATTTTATAGAATTTTTGGAAAGTTGAAATCCTTAGAAAGTTTGCTTACGTTTGTGCTTTGATTCGTAGCATTGGATTTCATAGGGATTTTTCCTATGAAATCTTTTATACTACATTTCATAGAAAATCTAACATCCACTCCAACCTCTTTTTACAATTTCTTTATTTTTCCTCTTGCATCAAACACTCCTTGCTATTCTTACACTAGGATTTAAGTGGACATGCCACTCTAATCCTATACTTTTCATATTCATGTATCTTTAGAATCATGTGAATCAAAGAGGCCCTGGGTTTCTTCACCAATTTGTTACTCTCTCCATCCCATAATATAAGAGCATTTTTGACACTATGGTAGTGTCAAAAACGCTCTTATATTATCAGACGAAGGAAGTAGCTTGCAAAATTCAAAAAAAAATCTGATTTTTTGGTGTGAAACATTGACAAAATATATGTTAGCTTGCAAAATTTCATCACCATATGTCATCCGTGGAAAACGTGAAAAAAAAAATCAATGCTCCAAAATGTTATTTTTAAACGCATTTTGGATCATCAATTTTTTCCCACATTTTCCATGAGTGTCATTTTGTGATGAAATTTTGCAAGCTACAAAAACATTTGTCAATGCTTCACACACACACACACACAAAAAATCCAGAATACTGTCCAGAAAATCATGAGAACCCTCAAAAATTCTTGAAAGAAGCAGCAAGAGCCAATCGAGGAGCCCCTCCCCACTTGCTCCACTTACCACGCTGCAACCGGCCCGCGCATTTCTCCAAAATTTCGAATCCCGAGAAATCCGGGATCTGGCAGAGCAATTGACTGCACCAGAGATACTCACATCTATTCGGGTCAGATACCGCACTCTACAGCTCGCAACTTATCTCACTCGGACAATTAACAAGCCAGAATCGATCGAGGCGATTGACAAAGGGTATATCAACTCATGTATCTACAAGCCTCTGAGAAATGTCTCCGAGACACCAGGTCTGGTCTGAATTAGTTTCGGCCCTTTCTCACTCAAACTCCGATCCATTCGGGGGCCAATGACGATGACATGAACCTAGGGTAGGGTCTCAGGCCTGACCTAGATGCCCTATCCAAGGACACTGCACAAGGACTCCAAGATCTGTAAAGTTGGAAAGGAGATTCTGACTGGAATAACCACGACATGCAAGTCACTCGACAGGAATATCCACTCGGTTACTCCTTATTTCACTCGACCACGGTCGTTCACTCGGTGGACAGAAGACCTAGAGCCACCCCAGGATGGCAACAGTCGGGCAATCACTCCGTCGTTGTAAAGATCATTAAACACGGGCGTTACCAGTAACGTTTGTGCATTTATCCTCTCATTGAACCCTTGCGTAACTGCGGACTAAGAGGGGTCGGCGTACTCTATATAAGCCACCCCTCCTCTCTTGCACAAGGGTTCGCACCCCCTGTAACTCAACACTCCAATCAATACAAACCCTCCGCGGCACCGAGACATCTGTTACCTCCTCCGAGAGGGGCCTGAACTCGTAAATCCGAGTGTACAACTTCGCCGTAGCTAGGCTCTGCCCTCTTCTACGTACCCCTACCTCTACTATCAGATCCGTTCCCACGATATGCGCCGGAAGGACGACAACGACGACATGGACAGCGACGACGATGGCATGGACAGCAACGACGGTGCGGCATGACAGGGCGGCCACGTGTACGAGGTGTCCAGTATAGGGTTTAGGTTTTTAAGTAGTTTTTACTTAAACGGTCGAAATATTGTCCGTTTTATGTAAATTATATCCAAACTTTAATGAAATCCGCAGTATTTGCATGAAATCCACCACGCTGCAAATGCCACTCGTCACCTTTAGAGCCGATTTAAATCCAAGTTTTAATATTTTGTTTCTAGCAACATTTTTATATATTAAAACTCTTATATTAAAATCATGACTAACCCATCATACTAAAACACTTAATATTTTGTTTCTAGCCACCATCATATTAAAATCAATCAATATATGATATTAACCATATTGAATATCTTAAAATATTTTGAAATATGCTAGCTTTCAAGCCAACGAAATGTACTTAATTTCTTTCTTTCCGTCCTATCATGACTAACCCATATAATTATTTTTTGATTGTTGAAGACTTTCTTTTTTCTTAAGTGCATGATATAGGAAGGGAAACAGTTGATCTTTTGATTATAGCTTTATGTGCATGCATTTGACTAATGCATGTACCATTTATCTCATAGTGTACTAGTGCAGGATTGTTGTCAGTCGAGTGCAAGTGCGGGATTGTTTGTTCGATAGCAGGCTAACTGGTGCACACGTTCATCCATATGCTGGGGTGATTAGCACATGCATTAGCGCTGCGGCGGTAGGTCGCGTATAAACGCTGTTTAGTTGTTGATCTTCCGCTATTGACCGTGATGGTAGATAGTTAAACCCTACTGTAAGAGTCAGTAGCGGTAGGGGAAAAAATGTCAAATCCGGAAAAAAAATTCAAAGGAGGGTCCGATCATGCTTAAGTTTAGAAGAAAAAAAAAGGTCAAAACATTGAATTCGGCCACTAGGAGAACCAAGCACTTAGATACTCTACAAAGACTGCTCTAGCCAGCTTTGAGAAGGAAAAATCAGCGGGAGAAACAATGGCAGGAAACAACGGCAAGAGAAGATGCGCGCCGACCGAGGGTGAGTGTGTGCGTGTGCGTTATATGTTCTCTGTTTGTTTAAATTCGTGCAAACATTGCATAACCAACAAGGGTGGATTTTGTGCTTCCAAACTAGTTTGAACCTTTTATAGTAATAGTTTGAATTCCTTTTACATTATGAAGTCAGGAAAAAGAATTGAGCCAGAAGCGAGCTCTTCCGAGCTCACTTGATAGTTTAACATTGACGAATATGCTATTCATGTTTGAGAGAACATGGCATCATAGAAAACAGCCGAGCTTCTCTATTCGCTAATCGACTAATCTATCCACCAGTCGACTGTTCATTTGCTTCAAATCCGCACGACTCGACAGCCGTCCGATCCGGATCCAACGGACCGCGTCGCTCCTGGTGCGCGCAGCGCGGGTGGCGGTAGCCGTTACCATCGATGTGTGTCGCTGACTAGTGGGTCCACTGGAACCGCCCATATCGCCCAATGCCACGATCCCCACTCGCCCCCTCTCGCGTTCGCCTGCACTACTTCTTCTTCCTTTGATTCCGGCCTCTCCATTCGAATCTCCTCTCGCTCCCCTCCCCCTCGTGCGCGACGGTTGCTGCTGGTGGCGCGTTCCGGTTCGCGGCGGACGACAACTGGTGGATACGGTGAGGAACGCATTCCCCGCGCCCTGTTTTCCTTCTCTTTTTGCTTCGCCGCTCTGGTCCGCCATTGATTTAGGTTGGAGCCGTCGAATCTGGTAGATTGTTGTTCCTATTAGGTTAGATTAAGGCCGGCTTCTAATTTCTGAGTCGAAGTTGAGTAGCGCATCCCCCATTCCCCCACCCATCCACCCGCCTCGCTCTGTATTTCCTGTTGCTCCGCCTCCATGCTTCGCCGTTGATTTTTGGTGCTCGAACTCTTAGATTCTGGCGGTCGTTGTTGCTATTAGGCTAGGTTATGTCGCCTTCTAAGTTCAGTTTGAATATGGTTCGGACATCTGGTTTAATTTTGTGGTAATCGTGGGCGTGGATAGGTCTTAGTGGTGGTAAGTGTGGTTGGTTCTAATAGGGATTTTGTTATGGTGTTACTGTTGTGGATGTGGTTGTTTAGGACATCCAATAATGTTTGGTGTTTATGGATTTCAAGTTGTGCATAAGTGGATGAGGATTTAAAAAGCAACCCTAAGTTTTTTCACATAATGTTGTTTTATGTTGGTTTTGTTAGATGCGGTTTGTCCATTGATTAGGCTTTTGTGCTGCTCCAATTAGCTTGTTTACATTGCTTGATTTGCTTGTTATGATTTGTTCCGTTCAATTATCATGATGTCTATATTGAACTTACCAACTATATTGCACTCAAATTACCAGATGCTTTAAACTCTGTTATTTATCAGTGTTGTCTTGTTATGGTTGAATTATCATGGTGATGGTTTTACACTTACCTCTGTCATCTTACCGTAGTTACCATAAGTTTTTGCTAGACTAACTATATGTAGCACAACGCTTATTTCTCATTCATTTTGTTTTGGTTGGGTTATTAATGAGCATGTGTGAATGCTATTTCTTATCATTGGTAATTTGGTTGTAACTTACCAATTGCATTGTGCCTCAATTATCAGTCTCACATGCTTTTTATATACCTGTGCTATCTGTTTTACTTTTTTTTAGCATGTGCGACCAATTTGCAGTTTGCTTGTTTCCTTTTATCAGTTGTATTATTGCTTTGTCAAACACTGGTTTTATAAACAATGTATTCATTTTTTTCCTACGTGTCAGGGAGACAATGCCGAGGAAGCGTAAAGGAGATGGCGATGGAATTGATGAGGTTCCTTCGAAAAAGGCGAAACGCCCTCCTCCGCGGAACAGAGCCTCACCCAGTTCGCTTCTTCTAGCATGCAAGGACATGAATGATGACAGGAAGGGTGCCATTGATGATATGGACTTAACTAGCCTTCGAAATATCCAATGTGATCATCTATTCAACAATCTCAGTGTGTGGCTTGCTGATCTCTACGACCCCAATTCGCGTGAGGTGGTCGTACCAGGCCGAGGCAGGCTTCCGGTCAATGAAGAATACGTGCATCGTGTTATGGGTGTGCCGCGTGGAGGGAATGATGTCCCTTACAACCTCCCATCTGAAACTGATATTGAGTTAGGGCTTGAGTTGTTTGGCGAGCTCGGATATGCCCCTAAAATGACTGATCTTGTTGATCTCATAAAGGGTTCTGAAAATTCTGATGACACTTTCAAGCGTATGTGGCTTCTGCTTGCGGGGAATACAGTCATTGCCCCGACCACCTCCAACAAAGTTAGCCCCCGTTGGTATGCTGTGCTGGTAAGTTTTTTGTGAATATGTCATTTTCTTTCTTGTGTGCCTGATAACTTTTATATATGTCAGTGTGATAACTTTCATATTTTTTGTGGTGCATTCGGTGAACTTCAGTGCTGTTTTTTATATTGCAGCGTGACATCAATGGTGTTAAGAATCTCAATTGGTCCAAATTTATTGCTGATGAACTGCACAAGGCACTGTTGAAATGCAAGCCTACCAGGGGTTGCCTTCTTTTCTACAATGTAAGTGACGATGCTTTCCTCTTACCTTCTCTTTTGTCATTTGTCATTTTCTTTGTCATTTTGTGGCTGATTTTTGTAAGTGTTTACCATGGCGCTTCTGTTTTTCTTATCAGCTGTTGTACATTCATGCGATTGATCTTTCTGGACTTGGCATCGAACTGCCTGATGGTCCTTTTCCCATCAATGTATGGACAAAGAAGCTGATAACTCTTTTCCTCAACAAGGATGTTCAGGCTGACAAAGTTTCTTTCGGGAAACTACCGGTAATATATATCTATGTTTTTCAGTTCACAGTCTGCTTTTCAACTGCATTTTATTTTCATTGTTTGTTTGTTTTTACTTATCTGTGATGGCTACATTTTTTTCCAGTTGAAGCCTGAGTTTGGCATGAATTTCTGTCTCTTTGGTGGTGTGGAAGGTCTTGACAAGTTTATGCGTGTTCATACTGCCCCAAGCTGCAGTGAAGAGGTGAGCATGTAACCTAGTTTCTTGATCTTTTTTTGCTATTTTATGTTCTTTCATTGGCTGATAAATTATTTTTTGCACCCATTTGTGGTTACCCTGATTTGTTGCCAACTTGTCACTCTTTACTAATGTGGATGATTTCCATTGTGGCATATCCTCTATATAAAATATAATTATGATGCAACCATGTGATAATTATTAGTGCAATGCCTTGATAACTTTTGCAGCATTTCTGTGATAACTTGATATCATGATAACTTTTGGTTGCATTTATTATGATGATTGTAGCATTCCTGTGATAACTTGATATTCATGATA
Organism: Triticum dicoccoides; assembly: GCF_002162155.2. NCBI lineage: Eukaryota > Viridiplantae > Streptophyta > Magnoliopsida > Poales > Poaceae > Triticum > Triticum dicoccoides. Next base: position 38,250,584 of record NC_041389.1, read on the forward strand.
ACTTTTGTTGCATTTTTGTGATAACTTACTAGTTATTTTCATTCTTTTTTCATTTTTTTATGTTGAACAGAAATTTGCCAAATTAACTCAGATAGTTGCTCGATTCACGTCCGCCATGGCTGGCATCCTAGGCAATCTTGTGGAATCATTCACCGCTTTAGATGATGAGGGTCATTCACATGCATCTCGTCAGCTAGATGCTGGATTGAACGTTATCTCCTCTGCCGCCCGTACGACGTCAAGGACTACACGGTCATCGCAAGGCAGGCGGACAGAAAGTGCTGGAAAGAATGTGGCTGAAGATTCTGACAGCGATGACGATTATCACGGAGGCGATGATTCTGATTCTGACGCTGACTCCGATGATGATGATGATGACTATCGGGTTGTTCGTCGTCGCCCTAAAGATCCTTTTGTTGCTTCAGGCAGTGGTACCGTGGATGTAGACATCGGCAGCGGTCCAGCTGATGATGAGACCACACATCTTGATGGTGCAACTGTCAAAGCCCATGATGCCACAGGACCAAATGTTGAAGACACCCTTGTCCACCCTGTCGGCGATAACCTCGTTGAGTCTCAGATCTTACTCACTGGAACATCTCATGCAGCATCCGTCGAATCAGGTGATCAAGGGCTTAGCCAGTAAGGTCTGACAGACACGCAAGCTGAGGCGGCCACTGACTCTTCTGTCAAGCGGTGCGGTGCTGAGCTTTTGAAAAACTTGGCTTACCAGA
>NC_041389.1:38251694-38268926 GCF_002162155.2 Triticum dicoccoides
CCGTCCAACTTCACCAGCTGTGCCTGCCAGCCCATCGCAAAGGCCGTCTTCACCAATTGCACTGTCAGCATCTGAGATTCATGAAGCTGTGAAGAAAGTTGTGGTCCAGGAGCTTGGTATACGCGTGGCTGAAAAGGGAACCGGTGCCTCTGTCCCACTGTCCACTTTGCGGAAGGAGGCCCCATGCAGGTGAATTATTATTTTCCAATGTCCTTCTTATCAATTATGTGCCTGAAACAACATGGTAAATACAGTCGTTTGTTTAAGGTAGTTTGGGTAATTTCATGCCGGTGATCAACTTGCTTATTTTTCATCTGCAGGGCCCCCGACAAACAATCTGTTGCTGCTAAGGATTCAGGGATTGCACCAGTGAAAAGGTATTCAAATTGTTACTTTCGTTTATGTTCAGCAGTTATTTTGTTCTTGTTGTCTGATAACTCATGTTGATGAACATTGATAACTCAACTTTGCCCCCCTGGTAATTTAGAGTTACCAATCTTGATAGTTGTATGTGCTTGTAACATTTGGTTATTTTTTTCATTCAGTGCACCTATGAAACAAGTTGCTGCTGCTAAGGGTTCTCCAAGTGAACCAGGAAAAAGGTGTTCACATACAACTTTATATTTATAGTCCTTGATTACTTTGTAATTTTTTCCCTGGATGCTACTTATACCTGAAGTATGTGACATCCTTTTTTGATTGAAGCATGTGGTAACTCAGGTTTAACAACATGTGTAATCTCACTACTACCCTTGTGTATCGATTTTTTTCAGTCGTTCAAAAGATAAAAATGCAGTGAAAAGGTGAAATTCGCCAAGACCAGATCCTCTCCACGACTAAGGGCAACATTGTCGCAGACAACGTCATCGGAGACAACAGAAGTTATCCATCTTGATGAATCTCCCACGGCGACATCTCCGTCTGAAAAAGCAGCAGCATCTAGCGAGGGTGCATCTGATGCTGTTGCGGCGACATCGGCTGGTGTTTCTGATGACGCTGTTTTTCAGCTAGCTGCAGCGGCAACTGTTACTGCTGCTGTTGTAGATATCGCCAGCGTAGCTGTAGCTATTGAATGTGAAAATGAAGTCGTCCCTAATATAGCGCATGATGGAAGTGAAGGTAGTTCTGTTCGCCATCACATTTGTTTTTTGTTTCTTGTATTTTTATGATGTTTTTTGTTGACGATGTGTTTAATCTTTTTCCGCTGTAGCTGAGAAAGTTATGGGAAGTACTAGAGACAATATGCCTACTGATACGGCTACAGCTGGAGGTGAAAAGAATGATGTCGATAATCCTGTTGTCACAGGTTGGTAACTTAATTTTCTTATGTTGATAACTTGTCTGTCTAATACATGATAACTCAAGATATTGTTTCTGGCACTAACAAATACAATGTCATCTACATGTTTTCCTGATGCCTTTTTTCCTTATTTGTGTGTTACTTGTCATGTTTTGAAGCAGTAGCTAACCATGCATTGGAGTTGAGCACCCCTGGAGCTGGAAACTACGATGGTAATTTTACGCCACCCAGCTGCTCTCTTGGGCTGGATGACATCTTTGGTGCGAGTCCTCAAGTGCCACCATCTACTGAAGCAACTGCAACGGCTCAAGCTGCACCAACGTTGGCTCAAGTACCACCTGCAGCATCAGAAGCACCTGCGGCGGCGCCATATGCTCAAGTACCACCTGCAGCACCAGAAGCACCTGTGGCGGCGCCATCTGCTCAAGTACCACCTGCAGAACCAGCTACTGGCCGTGACGCCGTTTTAGGGCTCGCAGCTCCTGTTGATGCTGACTCGAAGGGCAAGGCATTGATGAAAGTTACCAAGGCTCAACCGGTTGCTTGGGCTCCGCCACCCAACAACTCTAGTAAGTGAAGACCTTGTGTCTTCGCTTTTATGCCGCGAGAGTGATGGATTGAGATATGTCAGTGTTCATCGTATTGTTTGGAACTTTCTATCATTCTGTGTGTATGGATGAATATAATACTACTTATATGCTTTGTGTGATGTAAATGAACATATGTGCTTTTAGTACCCGTAATATATATTTCTGTTGTGTCCGCTACAATATTTTGTACGATGCAAGCATAGACGATAAGTCCATCCTCCTCCCCCCTGGTAACTTTGTCAGTTTTGAAAGCCGATGTTGTCTGTTACTGACTTTTAGTAAGCGCGTGATACGTACATCTCCTATCATTGCCTATTTATTTTCCTTAATTCATTGTCATGCTTAAAAATAGTACTGTACTCGTAGTTATTCATCTGAACTTTTTCATTACTCCTTCAATTTTTTCCAATCACCCTGATAACTCCATATGACATATCTTGGTAACTCAAATGTTCAAATCCTGTCAATTTATGATCCATTGACACAATAACTCCAGCCATATGCATTCTTTGCCAATTCTGGGCTATACAATTATTTTTGGTCTTCCTTTTAACATGTTATGATGATTAGTTTATATCACAGTTGTTCCTCGTTATGCACCAGTGTTATCTAATTTGTTCCTTAAAAGGCCCATACATGTGTGCTGGTAATCCACATTCACATTGCCTGGTATCTTTTATATTGTGTTCCTGATAACTTCTTGTATCTTGTCTCAATTTTTAATACCTGATTTTTTTGCAACAATTTATGTTGTTTATCACTACTGTTCATGTCCTCATCGCTGTTTTTTTATTTAAGTAACGCCGGAAGCTGGTCGTGTGCAAGTGTATGATGTTGAGATTGACGATGATGAGGTTCTCATGTGGTGGAAAGAATTTGAACATGGCAATCCAGCATTAAAAGGGAAATCTAATGTTCAAATAGGTGATTTTTTTTTCTGCTCCATGAACATTGCAACCCTTGCACAAACCACTTTCTTTGTTTTTTCAATTATGGACCACCACTTGATAATCAAAACATGTGGCAGTTGATATGTTTTGACCCATCACTTGATAATTCTTTCTCCCATCTGATGATAATTCATGGTTTTCCCTTTTTTCTGTTTCTACCAGACAACCCCCAAAGTCCAACATTTGTTACACTAGAGTTACCACCTCGCACAGAGCATTTAGTACGCAGTTCAACACCTAAATCCTTTATTCGGAAAGTTAGGGTCACCCACCCGTCCAAATACCTGCTCCCACCTTTTGCCACCCTCACACCGAGCGAGGAGGCAGAGTACGTTTACAATGAAGTTATCAAGCATACTACTGATTCTAACTCTAAGATTAAAGAGTATGTTTCCATCCTTTTTCTCATCTTTCTTAACACAAATCATTATTTTGTACGCCTTTTTTTTAAATGTATTTTTTAAATCTTTTTTTTGTTTTTTGTTTTTTGTAGTCTTAGGGTCATCAACATTGATGGTAGGTGGGTTACCCTTGGTGAGCTTGCCAATTGTGTGAAGGAAGTTGGGCAACTATCAACCAGCATTGCGGAGTTACATGTTCGCGTTCTCTAGTATAAGGAAACGCCAAACAGGCTCATCTTTCCTTGGGTGCTCTCTGTGTATCTGTTGTTAGGAGACTTCAAATCCAAGTGTTTACTGAAGTATTTTCGACGGGACAAGTTTTAAATTCTTAGTCACCAGGATCAGGTATGTTATGTTTGATGGATCTGGTAACTGTACAGTTAGTGTCTTGGTAACTTCCTGATAATATCATGTAACTTCCTGTTATTTGCGGATATTGTTTGTTCTTCATGTCATGATAACCTGTTTCATGCACACTGGTAACTTTTGACCTTTCTGCCCTGATAACTTCCTTTTCTAGTTGCCTCCCGTTGTGAATTTCATCACCATTTGTTATCTTGGTAATTTTGTTTCTTTTCCAACTACTTTCATGCTTACTGCCTTTTAAATTTTTTCAGCTGCTATTCCCTGCTTTGCAAAAGTTGGACCGCGGTCCAGATGACGGGCATTGGTATGTGTTGTCACTAAATCTTAGGGCGAAGCGGTTTGAAGTTCTAGATTCATTGCGTGACCAAGATAGTCCTTCTCTTCTCGAGCATGCGACAAGATACATGAACGCAATAAAGAAGGCCTGGTTGATAAATTACAAGGACTCGCATAAGCAGATTGAGGACTATGAACTTGTGTACATTGATGTGTTGAAACAGGAAAATGGGTTAATTGTGGATTACTCACTCTCTTTTTAACATCCCAACTACATGTTTGTCATCCCTGTTTATTTTGACCCGGTCCGAAACTCCAATTAAATTGATTTTGTGTTGTTTTTTTCATCACAAATGTTTCAGCATTGATTGTGGATTTTTCACCTGCACGTTCCTTGAGGTGTGGGATGGCAAAAATGTTCCAGCCTTAACTCATGAACAAATTCCAGCTCTTCGGAAAATTATGACATTGAGGTGGTTAGATCATTATCAAAACAAGTGCAAACAGTGGCGCTATCATCTGTTCGGCAGCGGGTGATGAGGTGGTATTTTTTTACTACAGTGTGATAAGTTCTACCAAACTCTGATGATAACTTTTTTATTTGAATCTGTCATGACAGTGCCATGGAGCAAAGTGTTGTCATGCTGTTTTACTATAGTATACACAGTTCAAAATCACTGACTATATGATATAATTCACTACTGTGATTATAATTTGTTCATAAACAATTTTTAGAAGTGCAAGGAGGACTAATTTTTTGTCCATAAGTAATACAATGCAGTGCTGGTAGCCTTCAAAAAATGTAGATATAAAAACATTGGCTTTTACAAATCCATGTCAATTCCATCATACATTGCTGGTAACTGGCATAATAATGTACTGATAGCTTGGTTAAGAAATAAAATTTTTGGATTTACAAATCCATGTCAATCCTATCAAACATTTGCTGGTAACTGGCATAACAGGGTACTGATAGCTTGCTTAAATTATAGAGATACACTTGTTTTGCATTACAAAGCCATGATAAAATCTACGATACAATGCTGATAACTGGAATGTTATGGGGCTCGTAGCTTGCACATTATGGTCCATGAAAAAAAAAATGCAGCCACCATCTTCCATTTTAATAGCACCTTCTTCATTTATCTTGCTAGGGGAGATTTGCATGTGCGTTTGTCATGTTCCATACTCCCGCATACACCACATTTCCTTTTTGTCTTTGGTTTTGCAATCTCAAAACCTGATTGCTTTCTTTTTGACTTTGGCCGCCCTTTCGTTACAGTCTTGGGAGGGTCTAGTATCAACTTTGCGTTTGAGGATGGAGCTGCATCAGGATGTGGGGGCTGGATGACAAAAGCGTGATTGTTTTTGCTAGCATGTATCGTCACCCGCACACTTTCTTGCTGTGTGGCAGGGTTACCCTGTCGCTGCACATTAGTAGCACTTTCTTGTTGTGTGGCGGTGTTCTCCTGTTGATTCACATTAGTGGCACTTGTTTGTTGTGTGGCTGGGTTCTCCGGATGTCTTGCATCGGGGGCGTTTTGGTGATGTGTGATAGGGTTTTCTTCATTCATCCGCCCCACATGCATCGAGCAGGGATCCGGCTTTCCTTGAAACGATCCTTTTGCTTCTTCCTTTTCCTTTCTTGCTTTTTTAAGTTGATTGTTCTTCAGGATTTCAAGCTCCTCCTTGAAATTATACATGTGTTTTCTTGCCAATCTGGTCCCGTCATCTGTTAGGCAAGCATCTTTGGCCGATGCCTTAAATTCTTTAAGAATTGACGTGTATCGCATGACGCTTTTCCCCTCCTCTGGCATCGACTTCTTAACTGTCGGCTGTTCGAAATCAGGTTGAATAAGATCCACCTCTGGATCCCAAGTCCACCTCTTTAGGATGTACTTTTCAGGTATCTCGTATACCCCAATTTGGTCCATAACTCGCAGTACGTGCGTGCACAGTAGCCCGTCACGATCAAACTTGCAGCAACTACACGAGTATGTCTCTTCAACCATGTTTGCTTGCACATGGTAGTCCCTGTCTCCATATTTCGGTATTATCCCGCGTACTGAGCTGACCTTGAAAGTACCATCATCCAATGCGTCGCATCTGTATGCTGATTTCACCTTCATCTCCACCTGGAACTTGCAAAACAAGTTATGTGTGTATAGCCTCCGCACCTGCATCTCCAGCGGGTTCATCGAGTATATTTCGGTTTCTTTGTACACTGTTTCCAACTGCTCTTTTGACACGCTAGCCATCACCTTATCCTGTATCGCAGTGTATTGTTGTGCGAATTCGACCAGTGAGTTGTTTGGGTTGACATACTTCTTGAGCACAGAGTTAAATCCCTCGCTTCTTGCCGTGGTCTGCAAGAACGGGAAAAAGTCGTGCATATAGTATACCGGGACCCAACACTTCCTGTTCTCCCACAGCCAATGGAAATGCTCGTTGTCAGTCTGGCCATACGCTTCCATCATCACCCACCATTTGTGCTCAAACTCCTCAACTGCATTCATAATATAAACATGGTAACATCAAGTATTGGAGGATGGTAACATCTGTTCAAACATAGCTGGTAACTAGGAACACCAATGCTGTTGATAATTATGTCACACACACATGGTTACTTTAGTTGAAGGATCATGGTAAGTACTTTGCATACAGGATAAGATTTTCTTTTTCCAAAGCGAATAGCACTCTGTGTGTGTAGTACAAGCAACATTTTTAACTAGCAACAAAAAGATATTCATATCAATCAGACTAGCTGGTGATTGAAAAGTTTTGTTTTAACTAGTGGGGTGAATAACTGAAATGTGTACATCAAACATGGACATTATAGGGGTAGTACAGAAAGCAACTAATGTAGGTAATTTTGTTATAATCCTCTGGTAACTTGTCACTTTGTTACATGGTAACTGTTGTTATCATGCATCTAAACCCATTTTCTATGTGCCCATTTTTCTGTGTTTTAAACTAGTGAGGGGTGGGAAGTAAAATACCAGTCAGGTTGTTGTCAACACAATCCTTGAATGCATTGTTTAGTGGGTCATTGTTAGCCATCAGCTTCCCAAGCTTCTCTTGTGCCTTTTTCATTATATGCCAGCGGCAATTCCTGTGTACTATCCCGATGAACACCTCATCAATAGCACTCCTCATTGCAAAATCTTGATCTGTTATTATGTTCTTTGGCGCAATTCCACCCATTGCATACAAGAATGCATTAAACAGCCACACAAAGTTACCAGATAGTTCGTTTCGAACAAACCCACAACCAAATTGGATCGACTGCCCATGGTTATTAATGCCAATGAAGGGTGCACAGGGCATTTTGTACATGTTTGTCATGTATGTTGTGTCAAATGAGATGACATCATTGTATCTAGCATATGCCCTGCGCGACGCACCATCTATCTAGAATAAATTCTCCACTCTGTCCTCATCATCAAGCTTTATTCTCCAATAGAAATCTGGATCTTGTGCCTTCATATCTTGGAAGTACGAGATTATGCTCCCCACATCAGCATGGCGGTACTCCATCCGGAATTTAGCTCGCTGGTTTGCGATGTCCTTTGTTGTGTATGGTACATCTTTAGGATTCTCGTAGAACCATTCCATTAGTTGCATCTGTCTCTATGTTGCATCCGTGCAATATCTTCAAGAAGTCCTACTCATCTTTTGGAATGTTCCTATGTGATGATAGGAACTTTGTCAAGGACGGCTTTCTTATTAGAGGGTGGTTGTGGTCGTCGTTGAAGCGTTTGACTCTCCACCACGCATCCGTGTGGGTGATGTAAAGGTGGGCCGGACATCCCGCCTCACAACCTTCCCTCTTTTCCTCTTCTTCACGATGCCTTTTGGGTCCTGCACATCCTCTGTCTCTTCCTTGTTTGTTTTTGGCTTGCCGTATTTCCCACAAACCAGGAGGACTCTGCTTACAGTATTATCTTTGATTGTTTTTCTGTATTCCAGTCTCATTCCAAACCCATGTCTCTGTGCATATTGCCTGTAGTGTTCATAAGCTTCCTCAAAAGTATCAAACTTCATCGTTTCATCAGGAGGTTTCGGTGTGGAGTATGCCTCGGTATTTTTGTCTCCCTGTTCAGCATTCTCTCCCCCTATTTCTGGACTCGCTGGCTCGCTGACTGAATGATCAAAGAAGCTTTCTCTCCCCCCTATGCTGCTAGTAGTCGGTTCTTTGCTTGTTTCTCGAACCATCGGGTTGCTTCTAGAAGTAGCACCTGTAATGTTTTTGAAAGTTGTTATTTTGTGTTATATTTTTCTGCATGCCAAAACTAGTGGTAACTTGTACTCCAGTTGCTTGGTAAAGTTTGCATGCATTAAGATGTTTTTTTGTAGCTGTAAAATGAAAGCATGAAATTCCAATTGCAATACATATTGCATGATAATTCGTATGTAGTAAGTGAGGTAACTGTGCCTAAATTCATGGTAACCAGTGAAAGCATGTAATTCCATTTTCAATACAGATTGCATGATAATTTGTATGCAGTAAGTGTGGTAATTGTACCTAAATTCATGGTAACCTGTGTGCATCAAGGTACGTCATTTGTCAACTGTTTCATGGTGAATGTGATAGTTGTAAATAACCTAAGGTGGTAGTTGCAATTCAAGTACGATGGTAACAAATTTGTGTACAAAATTGTGGTAGCATGGTAAATGTTTTACCTTCATCTGTTTCGGCAGAATCAAAGCTTGCCGTGTGTGCATATTCACGCTGTTGGTTTGTCCCCACACCACTCATCATGACATCCACATTACCCCCGTTGTCATGCGCCATTTTCTTGTGTCGTAGCACCTGCTAGTACATATGATTGCACCAATTAATTTTCCACAATTACTAGCAATCTTGATTATTTTTTCACAACAACTATATTTTTTTCTTTTAATGCCATGATAACTTCTGTTTTATAACAGGTATCGTTTTGGCAGTAACCAGTATATGGGAGTATGACAGCGACAGTTTCTATGAACCTCATTTCATGAACATCATTTTTATCAAAAAAGAATGGTGGCAACAATGTAAATCAACACATGGTATTCTTGTAGTGTTTTTAGCACCTTTGGTTCTGAGTTTTTCCTGGTAATTTGTAATGAATTAGCACGATAACTTGTTCTGACATGGGTGTGTTCAATATATAAAGGAAGAAAGGGATCTTTTTTTATGTTGAATAAGTCTTACAGGATGCTGATTACTCAATGCACACACTCTGGTAATCTATTTTCAATCGAGATGGTATGTCAGTTTTAATGAGAAAATTCATACATGTATTTTCTAACTTGACTGTAAAAGATGAAATTTAGTCAATCTTTTTGTTGGTAACCTGACTGAATTTGAGTGGTAACTCAATTTCAACATGGGAATTACACACATGTAGTAAAAATACTACCTTTTCTTGCATGCTTTAGTTCTTGTTGTTTTTTCCCCATGTTTTCCCCCCTTGATTTTATTGGTATGAAATGCAAATGCAGCATGGGTATAGAGGTTGAATCACTTACATCCTTTCTTTTTTGACTGATTATGACAAAATATGGACGAATTGATGATAACCCCTGTGATGTTCTTGTGGTAAACCGGGGCCCTCCCTCAAATCCTTGTGTTTTGGTGGTGTTTTTTCATGGTTTCCCTTTTTTTTGGTGGATCTGATCTGGCGTCGATGTTGCCGGCGATGGTGGCGCGTCGGGGAGAGAGGAGAGAACTGATCGGGGCAGGTGGCTGTTTCTTGCGATGGAGGTAAGAAAGTAGGGTTTGGGTGGTAAGTCACGTGCAGGAGGGGGGAGGTGGGCCAAATTGGGCCTCGATCCGTTGCGCGGGGAAGGACGCAGTAGGGGGGGAGGTGGGCCTAGCGAAAGAAGTCTGGGTCGTGGGTGGAGCTGCCGAATTGGATCACGCGCGGGAGGGACTCAGGTTCCCGATCGTGCGGATCTGTCGCTAAACCACCAGTCGGCTGGTGGTTAGTCGCGTCCTTCGCTAATTCCTACCCGAAGCCTATTGTGTTTAGTTTGCAGTTAACAAGGCTGCTAGATCCGAAAAGCCGTCCGTATTGGCTTTCTCTGTTAGTGCCTGAACCCAGCACGTACGCATGCTAATTTATGTGTGTGTGCCACTGTGTGTTTTCTCTATGCGAGTGAAACAATCAAATTTGGGGACATTTTATTTGCGAGCAACTACTCCTGAAAGATGCAGATCATAATTGCGCACATTCTGCCCTGAATAACAAACCTACCGTAGCGAGGCAAGTAGTAGCACACAACAGAGATAATGGTTGATGCTCTGCACTGTCAAACAGAAAGACAGTGTTCATTCCACCAGCAATGGACTTGCACTGCCAGGCGACGCAGCCCGCAATGCTTTCTCCATTTGATTCAAGGACGAAATCTAGTTTCAGTCTTGTAGCCACAACAAACAGTACAAGCGCTGTCCCAGGCCACTCGTGAAGCAAAAAATCTCACCTTATTCGGCAACGCAAGCTTAGCGTATTCGTGAAGAAGAAGAAAATCTCCTGCCGCACTTGCCCCGGGTTTTGCACTATCTTTTTTCTTGAGGTTGTAAACAAACAGTGTAGGCACACATCATGGTAAAAAGGCCATTTCTTTCATAATGCCAGGCAGTAAAATCCCCCTTTGAATCATCAGGTGCACTCATATTAACGATGATACCCGCACCATGCGGACGGAGGAATCGTCTGACCAATTGTTCATTCCAGGAATTACCAACTCTGATGACAAGCTGGCTCATCCTTGTATTGTATGCCTACCATTCATACTTCCTGGACTTGGTTTTAAGGCAAAATTTCAGGGAAGCCAGTTATCACGTCAGGCCCTGATGCACTAAGCATGAGTAAACACCCTTTCAGTACTCCCAAGTATCCCAAGAAGCCCAGTGAACTCTTCGCTGACCCTCATCCTCTCCCCACCAAAAAAATCCTTATAAGTTTCATGCAATAATCTTTTAGCAAACCGGTCTTCAATGGGCTGAAAACGATTTGCTTTCGTCCATCCTTCTCGAGTTACAATTCCCAAGTACTCCTCAAAACCACTATCCTTCTGATGACTTGCAATATCCTTTTGATGACTTGCAGGATCCTTTTGATGTCAACCTGTCTTGTCTATCTGTAGGACCAGCAAAACTGAAAAGCATAGAGCAAGAGGCCGACAGACTTGCTGATCCTATGAAAAACAAACTAGCTACAGCTTAATCCGAGGATCATCAGTGAAGTGAATACTACACCCCTGTCACTATATACACTACTCGTCTCCATACTCATCCGACTCATGGCCGTCGTCTTCCTTGATGGTGAAGTCATTGCTACCTAGGTACATGTAGTCCTCCTCGAGTCCATCATGCATCCAGTCCGTAACATAATCGCTATTACTTAGAATGCGATCGTTGTTGTACACCTCCCGATAGTAGCCGTTGTCATATAGATCTTCTCCGCGGACCATCTTCCCAAAGTCCACCTCGTGCCCATGGAATCCCTCCCCACTAGCCGGGTGCACAATCCTGATCCCTTCTAGCTCGCAGAAAAGGCAGCGCACTGGCTCTGGCACACGTATGCAGACCACAATTAGTAATCATAGCAGAGATATACACGCACTTAATTTTTTTAACAACAAAACAGACAACATCCGTATTTAACCTACAGAATATATAAACATATACTCCCTCCGTAACTTAATATATGATGTTTTTAAACACTTACAGCATCTCAAAAAACGTCTTATATTAAGTTACAGAGGGAGTACTTTCTACGACTTCAGAAGTAAGATTCTGGTGAGTTGATTGTGTGTGTGATATGAGCATCAGAACAGTTAACTAAGATCCATATCTATCTGATGAAAAAAAGAATCTTATCTTGAACATAAGAACGGGACCATACCAGCCCCTGGTGTTGGAAAATCCACGGGGCAACATAAAAGCTGGCTATCCTTGTCGCCATCATCGTCATTGCTAAGTTCAGCAAAGAAGAGTACTGGAACTGAACCTACAGAGCCAACATCCCGCATCACCAGAAAGTTGGCATGTATGTGATGGTAGTAGTCATCATCAAAACGAGTTTTTCGCTTCCAGTCACGACCAGATACGGATACATTCACACCGCAGATGACATGAAGCTGATAACAGGCGTGCCCCTGCAAGACGGCAGAAAACGAGAAAATCAGCAGGTGTGGCATTCAAAAGGGGAAGTTCCAAATCATGCACTGAAAAATAAAAAGAACTTCTTGGCCTTGTCCACTCTCTCTTTACATGGTGCCATGTGTGGCCACAATTCAGCGGGATAATCAAAAGGAATACATAAATGAACGTTCCGAGCTTACCACAAGAAGCAGCACATTCAGTCAAGCTAATAAGCGTCCATGGAGGTCGGTAGCAGCAAGTTCCACCACATGTTTTGATCAGGTAGGCCTTTTAAACTGATGGAATTGCTGTTAAAAAATGTAGAGGTTTCTGTAGACTGTGGGATAAATTAATTAATCAAACGAGGTCCATCAGCTGTTTTGATCGAGTAGCTTTTTGGTTGATGTAATTTTGGACACAAACAAACAAATATATGTAGTGGTATCTTCTGAGGTAATAAACTAACTCACCGAACTCTGCATCTCATATCTGCTTAGTGCAGCCTTGACCTTTCTGGAGATTCTTTTATGATCCCTACGCTGTTTGCGTCCCTCTGACATGTTAAGATTGAACGCCCGTTCATAAAGTCAAGCTAATAAGCGTCCATGGAGATCAGTAGCAGCAAGTTCCAGCACATGTTTTGATCAAGTAGGCCTTTTAAACTGATGGAATTGCTATGAAAAAATGTGGAGGTTTTTGTGGGATAAATTAATTAATCAAACGAGGTCCATCAGCTGTTTTGATCGAGTGGCTTTTTGGTTGATGTACTTTTGGACACAAACAAACAAATATATATAGTGGTATCTTCTGAGGAATAAACTAACTCACCGAATCCTGCATCTCATATCTGCTTAGTGCAGCCTTGACCTTTCTGGAGATTCTTTTATGATCCCTTCGCTGTTTGCGTCCCTCCGACATGGAAAGATTGAACGCCCGTTCATAAACGGCAACTGGCTGCTTCTGCTGGACTGACATGCCAGTGGAATTGAAAGCAGATGACAATAGCATGGCAAGCTGCTGGACACACTTAGAGGAGAGCTCTTGTTGGGCCCCATTATCTGTCAGCAGTGACAGGACTTGAGGCTTCCAGCATGAACCGAGGAATCCTGCTTGGGCATCAGGCCTGGGGTGCCATGCCGCAATTGCAGCAGCCCTGAAGGCTTCTTCTTGTTCTTCCTGGACACCGCTGCACTGCTTTGTCGCGGCCAAGTTGAGATCCGTGTCGAGCAGGAACCTTATGGCCTGATCGGCATTGAGATCTTTGTCATGGGTGCAGAGGAAAGAGACAAGTCCATACAAGGATCGTGCTTCAATCCGCATCAGGTTCAAGGTGCCGAGAATGTCGAGGTCGTCCAGTTGACTCAGTGGTGGGAAGGTGGCTTCGTACCAGATGGTGTTGACGATGATGTTGGTGACAGGATCGAAAGGGCCGTAGCAATGGCCAGCCTTGAGCATGCTACGGTGGTAGCGAGACCGCAGCTCGCCGCCCGGCATCCTGGCGAGTGCCTGCAGGTAGAAACCATGGATCGTATGTAGGAGCACTCGCCTTAGTGACCAGGAATGCTGGCAGGTCACCGTGGCGGCGTGCTCACTGCGACGGGCGGCAAGCTCCCATGGCCTGATGAGGCTGCTGGCAATGCCAACAGGAGCAGGACAAGGGACATCTGGCGTCTGCTTGGCCAGAGTGTGGAGGATGTGGCCGGGGGAATTGAGCACGGAGACGGCCTTCTCAAGGGTGTCGAGGGAGGAGCACAAGGACAGCCACACGCCTGCGAGCTCGGAGGGACACGGATGCTTGGCGGCCACCATTGCGCACTTGAGAGCGAGCTTGAGGGCGCCGTTGGTGGCCGCGGAGCCTGGGCGGAAGTACTTGGTGCGGCGGTCCTCGACGACGATGCGCGCGGCAACGAGCGGGTCGGCTTGGGCGAGGACAAGGTACCTGACGGCCTCCCAGTCGGTGAGGTGAGGGAAGAAGCAGGTGAGGAAGGCGACGAGGCCATCGAGGGAGCGCCGCTCCACGTCCTTGTCGGCGCCGACGAGCGCCGAGGCCCCGCCGACGGGATCTGCTGCGGCGGCAAGAAGGGCGCTGACGACCATGTTGGAGACCGGATCGAGCAGGCCGACGCAGGTCGCCGCATCGAGGAACCGTAGCAGATCGGGGTGCGAGGCGAGCAGCTTGACGGCTTCGTTGCGGTGGTGCCCGATCTTGATGAGGAGGAGCGATGTGTCCTGCTCCCTCTCCTCCATGGACAGGGCGCCTTCATGAAGCAACGGCGGGCCGTAGACGCGGAGATGGCCGGCGCTGGCCTTGGCACAGAGGCTGGCCATCGCCTCGCCGGAAACCTAGCTAGGTTGAGATGGGTAGATCGATTTGGGTGGGGGAGCGGTTTATTTTTCTTCTTTATTTTGATAGAGGAAATCCTTAGAAGAGGAGGCCGGGAGGTGCTGGCGGCCGGCACCGGAGAGCTCGCCGGAGACCCAGCGATGGAGGTTTGGGGGATTTGGGACGGAAACCTACCTGTTTTCCTTCTTTGGGCCGGCCCACTACACGACTTCTTTACTTTTGTTTGCTTTGTTTTTACCTTTTTTTTTGACAAGTCTAGCTTCCCGAGCGGCCGGCCTAAAATGAATTTTTTTTGTCCCTTAATAATCTATAAAGGGTAATAATTTGTCCTCCTAATTTATAAAAAAAAATTATAAGTACCATGTAAACAGAAAGTATTACAAAAGCATCTGTATCAATAGGTGTGAACAAATTTAATTCGAGTTTTGAAATTGAGGGCGCTTGCAAACTATGATAAAAAAACAGATAAGTGGGGCGCCAACTAGAGGTAGGAATGTAAATATCGTTTTCTTTTATATGAGATAAGGAGTTCACCATTGATTGATTTATTTTTTACATTAACCACCCAACTTTTTAAAACTTTGACACGAGTTACAGCATCAATCACTGGTGGGATAATCTCACTGGTTGGTTCATGAAACCACTCCCAAACATATGAGCAACAACATTACATTATCTAAAACAATATTGTAAAACAGCTACACAAACTAAATTATAGCAGTCGTCAAAGGCGCCATAGAGGTTTGGATGGAAGGTTGGAGATCATTGAGGATTCATCATCTGCACCACATCCATGGTCTTCCATGGCCTTTTGACAAACGGAAGAGGATGATGCACATCATCTGTACCACGGGAACACCTCAGGCATTGTGGAGAGACCTTAATATGCCTATTTGCTAAAGTGACGTGACAAGGCAAAGTTCCGTGTAGTGTTCTCCATAAGAAATTTCTTACCTTGCTAGGGCCTTGCAGACTTCAAATATGGTACCATATCTTGTTTGAATCGACAGTTCCCATACCATTTGTATGCCTTAATTTGAACCCATGTCGATGATCCCATTCAGCATAATAGGCAGTACATACAGAGAAAATCCCGTTATTTGTCAGGCTCCATGCAGCGAAATCTTTCATGTCATATGTCGGCAAAGGAAACAATAGTATACGCTGCACATCAACTTCCCAAAAAGTCTGGGTCACAAGATCCTCATCCGTTGCCTTGTAGCAGGGTTGATAAGGGCATGTACAATGGTTGATAAGATAGTCTTATCTTAAGTTTTGCATGTGATTTAGAGATGACAAAAAAAATTGTCTACAATGGATCATCTCTTAGCCTTATCTTCAATATAATTAGCAATTCCTAAAAAAGTGGTGAGACATATTGTGCTAAGAGATCACCTCTTGTCTTCTCTTAAATAAGAGAAGACAAGCCTTTTCTTATGAATTCTCTTTCCTCCACCTCATCACCTATCTTACGTGGCACTCCTAGGATAGCACCATTGTGCATGCCCTAAGGTCACCAACTTTAGAAAGAAGGTTACCCCCACATATGAGAGAAAGATTTCATCATTGATTGATTACACATATATGAGAACCAGCAAACCCTGTGGGATGGCCAAACCTGCAACCTAAAACCCTCTTCGCCGCAGTAACCTCAAATACCTGCCAACGCCCAATGGCTCAATGTACAATACTAATACGTCCTCTTCTCTGGCTCGTCAACCTTGCTGTCGTCCTGCTGGCGGAAGGAGATATTTGGTCGCACCGGCTGTTTCCCCGATCACAACTGTGATTGGGTTGGGTTGTAAATCAACACACGATATCAGGTCTGTCTATTGTGCAGCTGCCTGTAACAAAAACAGATTTCAGTCAGTTATGCTTGTGTCCGTACAACCTTAATCCTGTGGTTGTTACTGTTGCTTTAGAATCTGGGTTGTCTTGCTGACAAAAGTGATTGAAAATTAAAGAACTTTTAGGTACATTTGAATTCATGCTAGAGGCAAGAAAAATATCTGAAAATTTGATACTTTCAGTTACTTTGTGACCACGTGGCTGCACCCCTCCATAGCTTGTTATCTGCATCATGCCCCCATCTCTCTACATATAGAAGAAGTAGCCATCCATCCGCGTGCGGGGTGCGCGTGCGACTTGGACTTGGGACGCCGGGCGACGGGAGGAGGACATGCTTTCCCTGTGACTGCTGTGAGGACGTTCTTGTTCCACCGGCAACGTATGTTCCTGCTGATCTTCTTTCCTCCGCCCCTCCTACGGAATTCAAGAGGTAAGCTTTTGCCCCATCCCCATTGCATTGAATGAACCGTTCATGACTTACAAAATAGTTTATTCATTCAGAAAATGTTCGCTGATTCAAAAATGATCATGCATTTCAAAAAAAAATCGTTAAATAAAAAAAATGTTTGTGAATTTCAAAATTGTTCCACCAATTTCCAGAAAAAAAATTGTCGACTCTATAAATATTCCTCGATTCAAGAACATTGTTTAGAAAAATTGTTCACATAAAAAAAAGGTTTGCAAATAGTTTAAAATGTTAATGATTTGAAAAAAAATCTTGATTTTAGAAAATGTTCGAAAATTTGTAAAAGTGTTAACAAATTTGAAAATGTCACAAGTTTGAAGAAATGTTCAT
Source organism: Triticum dicoccoides (assembly GCF_002162155.2). NCBI lineage: Eukaryota > Viridiplantae > Streptophyta > Magnoliopsida > Poales > Poaceae > Triticum > Triticum dicoccoides. The sequence continues at coordinate 38,268,700 of NC_041389.1, forward strand.
GATTCCAAAATTGTTCATATTTTCACGAAATTGAGAATGATAGTGTATCTAAGTGATGCAGCAAAATATGATCATGACCATTGGAGATTATGAATTTTTCTTTGCAACGCACGACCCTTTTTCTAGTATAGACAGTGTGATATGTGCCTCACGCCCAAGGCGACGGATGTAATATGTCCCTATGAGACTGATCGATTTGTAAGCACAAAAACTAGTCCCGAATACTT
>NC_041389.1:38269223-38273124 GCF_002162155.2 Triticum dicoccoides
GTGATTCAAATCATCCAGCTGATAATGATGCATGTGTTCGCGGCCTCTGTAGCCGCCGAATTTGATTTTAATTAGATGGTTCAGAAGCAACGTCTTACATAGATTAAGTGCTGCTCCGATTGTCGTCGACGAGGCCGCCGATGAGGCTGCCGACAAGCATGAGCAGTCGCCTCCCGAGCTGCCCCCAAGCTGACGCCTCCGACCGCCGCCATTGGGGTCCCCGTCAGCAAGAATACCGATATTGTCGCTTCGGAGGAGCACCGGCATCCATGGATGTCGCCTCCTTGAGTTTCAGCCACAACAACATTTCCTGCAACATTAACTATATTGCCTAAATTTTTTGCAACTTGAACTTTGTTGCAAAAAAATACAAACATTTCTGTAACATCTTGCAAAAAAAATTCAAAAATTTCTGTGACATCATCTCTGTTGAAAAAAGATTCGGCAACATAATACCTATTGCAAATCTGACGTCTTATTATTAGGCGACGGATTTCTTCAAATGACCGCCCGTAGCACGCCCATACTTAAGTCTGACCCAATGGAATTCTACGCACAAAGGGCCTGCTGCCTAATAAAAAAGTTTAGAGTTGATGACTTGGTGGGTAGGGAGGCCCGCACAGGCAAGTCCTGCAAAGTAAGCAGTGTCCGTGCCCGCGCCAGCCTCTTTCCCCTGCAAAAATTGCCGTGCGGGTTTTGACCCCGCACCGCGAGCGGCTCTCACCGCACCGCTTTGTTTTCCTTACTCATTAGTTTAAGGCAACCTTCACCGCTAGCCCCGCACCCCCTATTTGTACCCCCCGCGCCTTCGCCCACTCGCTCCGCTCCGCGAGGTGGGACTAATCACTCGCCAAGCCTCACCCCACTTCCTTCCTTCCTTCCTTCCTTCGTACTGTACTACTGTCAGTGTGTGAGGCCGCCCATGGATTTCCTTCCTGGGCTCCCCTCTTGAAAGCTCGACTCCGCCGCCACCTCCTCCCCTGCTTCGTCGGCTGCATGGAGCGTCGCCCTCCTCCCGCGCCTGGCCCGGACGACAGCCGCCGGCCGGAGGGTTGCGCACTTCTTCGGCACACACACACCGGCCGGCCCCGCCGAGGTACGTTCATGTGCGCCGCCGCAGCCGAGCTTGCATGGAACGTCGGGCCCGACGCACCCCCTGCTCCACGAACCTCACCGCATTTGGCCTCTGCTGACCACTCCATCCCTCCTGATTTGCATCCTTGGTAACAGGCAGAGTACGCTGCCTAGCTGCTGTTCCTAAATTTGCAATTTAGGCATAGAAGGATATGAACAATTTTCTGATATAATGAATCTATGTTTTCTTACACGATGAGATTTGATGTTGAAGCTGGTGCTCACAAGGTCATATTTACACCGATATGCAGATGGGGCCTGATCATATGGAAGCATGTAACCAGGAAGGATTGCGTCTGAATAAACTCACACGGCAGCTACTGCATTAATCAGGTTAGTGTACTGTCTGGGTAGTTTCATGTTTATCCATTCTTCATTGTGTGATGTGAACCTCAATTGATATCTGTATTATACTGAACAGTCAGGTGTTAAGCTCTGAAACTTGTTGAAGCTTTGAGAGCGGTGTTTATATTTACCTAATCTGCAATTGTAACGGTAGCCAATGAATGATAAGATCAAGCGAGCTATGGTTGGATCACTATCTGGAGTTGTTTACTCGACACGACTGAATTTGTTTATTTTATTTTCCAAGCCCTTCTCTGGACCCTGCGCAAGCGGGAGCTACATGCACCAGGTTGCCCTTTATTTTCCAAGTGTTCATTATTATCGCACTAAATACCAGAAAAAACACACCAAATCTAGATTGCTTTGTCAGCTGTACTATGCTCGTGAATGACCACCCAGTTGAGTTATATCTGATTGCCTTTCTTGTTCGTCACTATGTTATTTGCGCATATTCAACACTGGATGTAGTATAAAATACAAATAGGCACATATCGATAGATGGACTAACTGCTGAAAACTTAGAACCTTAATTTCCTTTTCTTTGTATAATACTCCCTCCGTTCCTAAATATTTGTCTTTCTAGAGATTTCAACAAGTGACTATATACGGAGCAAAATGAGTGAATACACTCTAAACTATGTCTATATACATCCGTATGTGGTAGTCCATTTGAAATCTCTAAAAAGACAAATATTTAGGAACGGAGGGAGTAGTAATTTTGTCATAGCAGAAGTCTTGCTTGCTCGCACAGAAGACTAAACCACCAATTTGTCAAAATATATTCCACCTTAACCCGTCGAAGGCATACCATCCTGTAGCAGTAATGTTTCAGCTTTTAATCCGTCCAAGGTACTGTCTAGACTATGAACACTTTCCTTTGCCAGCTCTAGGATTTTACATTGTGCGATGGCTCCTGATTAAGATTAGGTTATTACTGTGAAAAAGAGCCAACCTCATGTCATCAGGTACTCCAGATTTCCTTGATTTATCATTACAGAAGTATTGTTTGCATTAATTTGTATGGACCAATATGCATTATATTAGGAGTTGCTTGCTGCTACTGCTGACTTCACCTCCTGCGAACTCACCTCACGAAGGGCTCATGGACGGCAGTGGAGCATGACTGGTGGTTAGGTCGACCTCCTCGGCAAGAGCAACATCAAGGACAAGGGTGGCAGTGGCGACAAGGGAGGTGGCAGCAACGGCAGAGCAATGGCAATGCTAGGTCTCTCCCTTCCTTTCCTTTTTTTTTTGAGAACTCTCCCTTCCTTTCCTGCTTGGCTTATTCTGCAGCAAAAATAATGTGATTTTCCCTCTTCTTTCTGTTTTTAGATCACCCCACCTTGACTATACAAGGTAATTCTTGAAGATGCATGTTCCTTAATTTGATCCTGTGATTAGTTGATTTGATTATTCTATTGATCTATGAACTTCTTGTTGTTTTTCTTCGAATTTAGAAGGATCTTATGGCTAATACATTCAGTGTTTTGCCTCTGATGCCTTTTTCCTTAATAACGCTCTTTTAGGTTATGTTCTTATTAATACAAGGATTGCTGAAAAGGTGGACCTGGTGAAGCTACCATCAAGGGGAAACTCAAAATCAGCATTGTCCTTTGCTGATAATTAAACTGAGTTATTTGAAGAGATTCGTGGTGTTCTGGAAGCAGAAAATCAGAAATATAAACAACTTGCTGCTTGCAAAAGGAGGCCAAAATCATTCTAAGTTTGTGATAAGGTGATGCTCTACCTCTGAAAAGAGAGCTGCCTTTAGGTGTTAAGAGGAAGCTTAGGCAGCGAAGGTATCCCTTCTCTATCATGAAGAAGATAAATGATAATGCTTATGTGATAGATCTTCCAAGCGACATTGGCACATCCAACACTTTCAATGTTGGACTTGACTCTCTACCATCCAGAAGAAGCGCTCTATGAAGATAAATCTAGGGCGAGTTTCAAACAACCAGGGGAGAATGATGAGGAACACTAGATGAGAAAAAAAATCGTATGTCAGATTTGTTTGGCTACTTCTAGATGCTTCTACTCTAGTGTAGTATTTCTTTTCTTTCTACCCTACCTACTGTTTTCTAGAGTCTTCTAGTTGTGAGTAGCTATGAGTAGAATGGTGAAACTTACATAATGTTTTCTAGAGTATTCTAGCTATAAGTAGAAAGTATGTGAAGGCTTCCCAAAGCCAAGTAGAGGTCCTCACCTATACTTTGTAACCAGACTATGTACAAACTTGTTGTTCTTATCTAAGATCTTGGAGTAGATCTTGTGTGTAGATAGGAAAGATTGCAATACAATAGACGTTGTATTGATGGGGTGCTGGTGCACGTATATATAATTACAAGGGAAGGCCTTTACCTCAACTATACAAGACTAGGAGGTGGGCCACAACTCCAATATACATGCAACACAAAATACA
>NC_041389.1:38273485-38297510 GCF_002162155.2 Triticum dicoccoides
AGAGACACATAGACTGGACCAAAACTCCTCGAAGACGGGAGTAGGCAATCCCTTAGTCATTACATTAGCAAACTGTCGCGGCGTCGACACATGAAGAACCCGAACACGGCCAAGGGCAACCTGCTCGCGCACGAAGTAAATATCGAGCTCAATATGCTTCGTACGTCGTTGGTGCACCGGGTTGGCAGAAAGGTAGACCGCGCTGACGTTATCGCAGTAGACAAGAGTGGCCTTATGAACATCACAAAGCAACTCCTGGAGCAACTGACGGAGCCAAGAGCACTTGGCCTTAGCCACGGCGCGATATTCTACCTCGGCGCTGGAGCGGGAGACCGTGGGCTGCCGCTTTGATGACCAAGAGATTAACGAGGGCCCAAGGTAAACGCAGTAGAAATGTTGTATCATATGCATAATGTTGTATCCTTCCCAAATAGGTAGCAAGTAACTACGGCGGCGAGAGAGCTTCGAAATTTACACTGCAAGAGAAGTGGCAAAGTCACAGGACGGGCCTCAGAAAGCATCTATAGGCATGCAAGGCAAGATGTATGCCTGCCTGATATAAACACTGCGCTGACTTACTGTGAGCTCGTGCCAATAGGATTAGGCCAAATTAGTCGTCATTGCATCACTTGCCGTGCAATTACACGTAACGAACCACGTTGATAATCTCAAAGAGAGAAGAAGAGAAAGAGAGAGGTTGAGATTGAGTAAGGAATGGCATAATGGATTTGGAGTACGTGTAATAGAACCCCACCCGGCCGGTTTTGTGTGAAATATGCACACAGAACTCAAGTAATTAACCTGTCAGTCCTGGTTTTTCCGTACGTCCCACATGATGTACTCTTTTTATTTGATATAATATAATGTGTGGTTCTCTCTAAAAAAAAACTCAAGTAATTAACATGCAGGTACATGCAGACTTGTGTCCCTCATTGGTGAATAAAACTTCAATTTAGCTGCATGTAAGTCGCCTGAAATTTTCCTGCAAAATAACCGTCGCGTAAAAGGCAAAATTTTATTTCGGGTCAATCGATTTTGTGTGCCATTGATCTCACTTTGCGATTCTTGCTATTTTTTTCTGCTGTTTTCTCAGTTGTGCTTGGACTTTGTTAAATCAACTGGCCACATATTTAAGCCAGTCAATTTCTTAACGGTCCAAATCCCATTACAAGGTGCGTCCCAGCCTACCCCTTTCTCCTTTTTTTTCTTGTTTTCTCTTTCTATCTGTTTTTGTATTACTTTTTTCTTTTTCTTTTTCTTTTTTAATAGGTGGGTTTTGTTTTTTTTCCTTTTGTGGCTATATTTGAGATGTTGGGTAAGTGTAAACGTATGCACACAAATACTATACAATTTGTATCAAAATAACACTATTATATAGTTAATCTTTGCATATTAATAAAGTGTAATTTCAGTGCAAAATTGTGTTCAATTTTTTGTCTTTCTCCTTAAAGGTTGATACCAATGCTACTAATTCATTTTTCCTTATAAAACTTTATTGTTTTATTTTTATTTTTATTTTTCTTATTTCCTTTTTCTTTTTCTTTAAAGGCAATATCAATGCCACTAATTCATACCTTCTTAGTGAATTTATGTTTGAAAAAACATCACTATATTCTTGCATATTTTAAGAAAGCGCATTTTTCATGTATATTGTGTGCAAATTTTCTCATTTTTTGTTTCTGATTTTTTATTTTCTTTAAAGGGTTATACGAATGCCACTGATTCATTCTTTCTAAGGAATCTTCATTATTTTGATTTTGTTTTATTCTATTTTTTAATTACGAGTAATACAAATGCCCCTAACTACACTATTATATTCTTATTCTTGCATTTTTTTAAATGCACTTTTATCTATATAGTGTGCAAATTTTGCCATTCTTTGTATTACATTCCTTTAGTATTCTTTTTTCTTAAAGGTTAATACCAATACCACTAATCATTCCTTCTTAAGAAAAATCATTATATTAATTCCTTTTTAGTTTTTATTTTATTTTCTTTAATCTTTAAGGGTAATACCAATTCCACTATTTCATTATTCCTTATAAAAATTCATGGTTTTGATTTTGTTTTATTTTTGTTTCATTTTTCTAGTTTATTAATGGTAATACGAATGCCACTATTCATTCTTTTTGGAAACTTATTTTTCCTAAAATTCCTCTATCATATGCTTATTCTTGGATATTAAAAATTTGCAATTTTTATAAATTATGTGCAAATTTTGTAATTTCTTTTTACATTTTGTTTATTTTTCTTTTTTTCTTAAAGGGTAATACCAATGCCACTAATTCAATTTTCTTTAGCAAACTTCTTTAGTTGGATTTTATTTTACTTTTTATATCTGGAAAATTCTTTATTATGAAAACTTCATTTATTTTTATTTTTGTGTGTGTAAGTATACACACAAATACAATATGTATGCAAATTATATTAGTGTGAAAATTGCACTATTATATGTTTATTCTTTTCATAGTACAAAAAGTGTAATTTATGCCAGTAATTCACTATTTCTTAGGAAAATTGCTTTTCTGCAAATATTTCACAATTGTATGCTTATTTTAAATATTATAAAAAAAAATATAATTTATGCGTAAACTTTGTCTTTGTTTTTTTCGATTTTTTTCTAGTTTCTTTATTCTTAAAGGGTAAAACAATGCCACTAATTCATTCTTTCTTAGGGAACTTCATTGTTTTCATTATTTTTTCTTTTCTTTTCTTTTCTTTCCTGTTTTAGGGTAATACCAAAATCACTAATTAAGTCCTTACGAAACTTTTTTTTTGCAACAAAAAAATCACTATTATATGCTTATTCTTGCATGTTATATTAAACCATCGTTTCTATGTAAATTATGTGCAAAATAATCATTATTTATTTATTTATTTTTCTTTATGAAATGTTCTTTCATTATTTGTTTTATCTTGGTCGACGGGTCTAGATATTCTGCTTAACTATCTTGGCATTTGGTTATACTCCAATAGAAATCACATCATCTGGTGTGGGCCTAGCTCGTATATAAATCCCGATTTGGTAGGTGAGATACAAAAAGGTGAGGATGTTATCGGAATATTTAAATTATGTATGCGAATGCTTAGATAATTTTGGGTATCATGGTTTGTTACTTGATGTACCAAAAAATTATTATTTGTGGTTTGCGCTTATTGTAAGTTTTCTTTATCCATTGCCTTCATTCATGACATTTTCACCCTTTTCACAAACTTACATACATAACTTTTCACCAAGCTACGGTCTACACTGGGTCAGATGTACTAGTGTAGAATATGAGCTCTATGTTAGTCAGAGTAGTTTTTGGCTAGTTGCATTACAAAATGGATATTTTGATGAGAGATAGGTTGCGCCCTCACCAACACTATCGTTAGATGGGCAAACCTCATGCGCTGCTTGTTTCCACGGCTGACTCTAAGTACTAACATTCTTGTGCAGACTGAATTATCAGCATGAAGCAAATCGACCGAAATGAATTCGTGATTAGTGGACTGACCTAAATTTTGTTTTAAGAAAAAGGGTCCCCCGCTTTATATTATAAAGCAATGAGCCAAGCATCTGACACAACAATACAAAATACAATCAAGTCTTAAAGTCACGCTGGGGGCACAGCAGGACAAGCCCCGAAAAAAGGTAAAAAAGCTAATCCGGCTCGTGAGGTGGTGGCGGTGGTGGAGCAAAAGCCGACGCCGAGGAACGAAGGCCCGCAATGATGTCGTCGATAACATCTCGATCGCGCCGCTTGCTAAGCGGTCTCCAAAGCTGTAAGAAACCACACATTTTATAGATTGCATCAGTCACACGGCACGGAATCACGCTTCGACAACTAGTTTATTGCGGCCACACCAGAGGGTCCATGCCAGGGTACCCAAAGCCACCTAAGTGGGGGCGCGACTAGGGCCGGGGAGCCTAAGGACCTCCCCAAACAAGTCCGGGAGGTTGTCGTGGCACCAATTGCCGCCAACCACCTCTCGAAAGCAGCTCCATAGGAATTGCGCAGGGCACCGGAAGAAGATGTTGTTGCAGTCTTCCGGTACCAAACAAATGGGGCAGAGCCGTCCCTAGGGCCATTACGTTTTCAGACCTCCGTGCCTGAAGGGAGACGGCTTCGGACCCATTGCTAGAGAAATATGCAGATTTTCAAGGGGAGTTTGATCTCCCAAAGCACCGATAGTTCCATCGGGCCAGGGGTGGGAACAATCGCCTGATAAAGGGACCTAGTCGAGAATCTGCCGCTTTGGCTCGAGATGCCAAGACAGTGAATCGGGCTCGAGAGAGGGGGAGTGTAGGGCAATACACTCGAGTAATTCATCCCATTGCTCGAGCTCCACCGCCCCGAAGGTACGACGGAAGGCAATAGCGCCCAAGTCAGCTAAAGCCACAGCCACAAAAAGCTATGGGCGGGCACAGATCGAGAATAACGTGTAAGAGCGTTCCGCAAAGGGACGGGTCCCAGCCCACCTATCAAGCCAGAATAGGGTGCCGGACCCGGTGCCCACTTTAATGGAGGTCCCAATGCGCAAGACCGGCATCAGACGGATCACCGATTGCCAGAATTGGGACCCTTCAGATCTAGGGGCAAAGGCCAGCGGTTGCCCGCGAAGGTACTTCGCGCGGATAATCTCCAGCCACAGGCCGCCCTCATCGATCTGAATTCGCCAAAGCCATTTGGAGAGGAGGGCAATATTCATCTGCTTGGATGAAATGACCCCAAGGCCTCCTTGGTCCTTAGGCTTATAGATCTTAGACCACTTCACCATGTGGTACTTCTGTTTATAGTTCTCTCCAGCCCAAAAGAATCTGAAGAGGAGTTTGGTGACCTCATGATGAAGGGATTCTTGTAGACTATAGAATCTCATGATGTACATCAATAGGCTAATATGGGAGGAGTTCATCAGAATCACTCGAGCGGCTTTGGAAAGCTATCTCCCCTGCCAAGGCTCCATCCTATAGGTTGGAGCTTGGCGATTATTGGGCGGAAGTCCTTCTCCAGTAGACGTGTGTCACTAATTGGCACGCCTAGGTAAGTAGTCGGGAAGGATCCCAAGCGACAATTCAAGCGATTGGCGATTCGCTGAGCTTCCGCCTGGGAATACCCAAGGACCATCACCTCGCTTTTGGCGAAGTTAATCGTGAGGCCCGACATCTCCTGAAAGCAGAGGAGGGGGAACTTGAGGTTCTGAATATCCTCGTCCGATCCTTCCACCATCATAATGGTGTCATCTGCATACTGAAGGTGGATCAGACCTCCATTGGCCACAAGATGGGTGCAAATCCCCCTAATGTGGCTGGCCCATTTGGCAAATCTAGGATCGAAGTTAGAGCATCGACTAGCCGGCCTCATAAAACTTTCTATATATGTTTTTCTTCATCGGCGACGGTTCCTATTCTGGTGAGCTGATTTTGTGAGGCATTAGTGCGACAACCTCTAGACTGTCACTACAAGAATGTTTCACCGGCTCCAGTGAGAGAGGGAGGATGACGGTGGTGTGCCTTCGACTCACTCCAATGTTGATAGTCCTCGGTAGGTGGTTCATAAATCTTGCTGTAATTTAGTAATGTACAGTGTACAAGCGCTAGTCGTTCATTATGTGCAGGCACATGGCCGTTGAACAAGCTATAAGTAAGGCGTCTGGTTTAAACACGCAATGTATCACCTCACATCTGTTAGAGGTTGGTGTGTTAGTCTTGGTCCGGGATGACCTGATCCAATGCCCCTCATTTTCCACGCATCGACCTCATGGTCGATCGATCATTCGTGCCGCATGTTTCTCCAACCAAATTATAGTTGCATTATCTAACCAGCATTCGCAAGTACGTATAATGAATGCAGCAGTATTAGTAAAGTACGGCCTCTCCTTCTATCAGTTAAGCAACCGCAACAGCAACAGCAACAGCGACAACTAATCGATGGACGGCGACGGCCAGCGAATGAAACAGAGTCGGTGCCTTGTGCGCAAGCACCATTCATGTGTTTGGTCGACCCATGCTCATCATCTTACCTCTGCAAGTGGCTGATGAGAACGTAGACTTTTTCGGTCAGACGAATAGCTGTCCTGGTTACAGACGACACCCCCACATAGTAGTTGTTTTTGCTTGTGACAGTTACGTACGAGGCAACAAGTCAGAGGGACACGTATGTCGGCCATATCCAAAAGTCCAACCCCCGCCGTACACATGTACGTACGACCTGGCTAGCTTTTTTCTTTAACACAAACGCAAGTGCTCATACATATGCACATACACTCATCCATATAAATACAAACATGTCACTCTATCCTTATGAGCATCTTTGAGAGACTGAACCCAGGGCCGGTCCTGGGGAGGGGCGAACGGGGCGGCCGCCCCGGACCCCCCAAAAGTCAGGGGGGCCCCTCCAGGTATACGTATGTACATGCATACAGGTCTTGGAGTGGAAAAAAAATTGAAGTCGATCTCAGCGCCTCGCTAAGAGCCTCTGGCGTGCTAGCCTAGGAAACTACAAAAGATATGGTGGGCCTGGTACATGCATGTACGTGGAGACACGAGAGAAAAGAATGGTTTGATTCGCTAATCACGATTTCTTTCCTAAAAAACTAATCACGATTTCCTGTAACTTCGGATCGGTCTTTCCCTGCCCTTTTGGTTGTTCTGATGTTCCTGATCGTCTAATCCTCTTCGAGACTGCCTCCTCACGAATAACCCAACGACTGCGGCAGTTACCCTCTTCACTCGCATGTTCTTTTGCTTGTAATCCTGTTTCCTTTCTTTCTAATCCTGATTCCCAACTTGTTGATCGATCGAACAGGTTAATAGAGGGACTGGACTTTTTGCCCCACTTTACATTGGGGTTTGATGATTTGCCCAGGCTTGTTGTTAGGGTAAAAGATCCATTTCTCGGTTAACAAGGAATTATTGTTAGGGCGCTTGAATCAGTACGCACAGGTAAACAGATTAGATTACAGAGAGAAGGTATTATACTATGCCCTAGCAGATTGTCATTAAATTAGATGATTTTCTATACAATAATTTAATTAGCTTCGCGCTAATTTTATAAGCTAATTTGTTCCTTTCAATTTCAGCAGGGGTCATGTCGAGTTCAGGTAGAAGGAGGCGGATGAGGAGATATAATAATTGAGAAGATCTATTTTTAAATATTAAGAGAGCGATACAAGCACTCCAAGAAATTCAGAAGAGCTGGCGATAGTTCTTGCGAATGACCAAACTATTGTAAATCAGGAAGATGATGGTCATACTCCTATAGAAGGCAATGTTGACATCAACATGGATGATAGCTATGCGAGTGATCATGAGCTCATATTTATTTCTGTTGCATATCGGATTTTCTTTACTATGCCTGTGAAAGAGAGTTTTTCAAAGTTAAAATTGTTGATGAACTACCTGAGATCTACAATGTTGCAAGAGAGGTTAAATAGCTTGGCAACTTTATGCATTGAGAAAAAATTGCTTGATGAAATTGATATTGATACTACCATTAGCGATTTTGCATCTCAGAATGTTAGGAGAAATTTTTGAAGGTAATATGTAATACATTATGTGATACGCACAATCATTTTGTATGCACTTAATTATTTTCTTTCATAAAAATTATATCTACATATGATGGTTACCAATTAGACATTTATATTAAGGGCTCCGAAGGACACCGGATTGTAGTTTTCGCCCAGGGCCCCCAAAATCTCAGGACCGGCCCTGACTGAACTGGCATATCATCTTGAGATTTACGAAGTCTCCGTAGGTGCCTCGTTGTCAATGAAAACGTCTTCTTTCACTGAAAGCGCTTGGGATACCACTGTTCCTTAAATCATCCAACCACAGTTTGGTTCTCTAGCTAGCGACAACAGAAAGAACGGACAGATATCGGCAGCGTTACGGTATTGGTCGCGGTCGTATACATCCACGTACCCTTCTATCCGATCCACACGACGATAACGATGGATGGGTGATAAGCCGGCTCTCTTTTCTCTCACGCACACACAAGGTCAGACCTCAACTGATGGATGCAAGTGTACGTCAACCCTTGGGCTGCTGCATTATTGCCTTATATATTGGCGCATACTGATCTTGTGCAGCGGTGCATAGCGTGTCCGCTGAACTGAAACTGTCTCCGTGACTTTCCACAAATAGGGACGCGCCCACATGCATGGTCAACCAATTGCAAGGTCAAATGACTGCTACATCCACATCCAGCGGAATTTGACAGGAATGGAAATAACCTCATTCGTTCCTCGTATAATATAATGATACGGTGCGGCGTGGTAAGAGAGTGAGCCAATCGGGCTCTTCTCCGGCAAATTATGCAATCCAGGTGGCCACCATTCAAAACTGTTCCTAGCTCGATCGGCAACAACTTAGCAATTAACAGCAGCTAACTAGCTTAGCAGTCGGCACCAGCTGCATTTCCCTCCTAGAAAAACGCCTGTCCACATGGATGCACGATCTTGCTTACATGCGCAAATCTAACATCCTGTTTCATTGGGCTTGAGCTTTATTTGGTGCTTCTATATGCCCCAAGAAGGAGAAGCATAACCCTAAACAAACAGCTAAAATTTGCAGCTTGCCTTCATAGAATAGAAACAACCATTCTCGAAACAGGCTTGCGCCCCGCTATATTAATATAGCACCCACACGGCCACACCAAACCATAGCTGGGGCGAACAACACATCTAGCCCAAAGATAAAACAAGCAGAACAAAAGAGAAACAAATGCCAACGATGGCAGCTCGACAACAAGTAGATGATCCGCTACCGCCACGCCCGCCGAAGTCGTCCCACCACATACCCACCACTCCGGAGCTCCACGTGCCAAGTAACACCTTCAGGAAGGAGTACGACGACGACGACGTTGTTACCCGGACATGTCCTAGGGATTCCCCTGGCACACGGAGGAAGGAGGTGAAAGGGGTCGCCCAACGCCCTCCAAGGAGGGGTGACGGCACACGCAGGCGTCACCGCATCAGAGTCGGACAGGCCGACAGAGATTTCTCCCACCCCCAGAACACCACTACCCAACCGCTCTAGAGTCTTCCGCACCGCACTCCACCCACCTGCCTGCGCGCCACGTTCTTGAAGCCACCCACGCCGTCTCACTGAGGCCATCATCGTGGGACCTAGAGGACAGAGAATGAGAATGCAAGGATCCGAGGGTGGCAGCACCGTGGCCAAGCGAGAGGCAACAACCTCCACCGCCGTCGCACAAGAGGCCAGTTCCTCCAGCGCCATCGCGGTAGCCGGCCGGACGCAGCGGCAGGAAGCAAACCAGGCCACCCGGGCCCGACCGGGCTAAGATCAAGCCTGCAAAGTCTCCGCCGCCATGCTGCAGCAAGCTGACAACGACGCCGCCACCACCGAGGATCCAGATGCCCCAACGCCACCTCGAGGAAACTACGCCGCAGAACGGAGCCGCCGGCCCACCCCGGCCCAGAAGGGGCCCAGATCTAGGCCGAGCGGGCGCTGCCAGCCCAGGCCGCCGCGGAGCTCCGCCGCCAACGGCCGCGCCGCACACCACCGGCCACCGTTGCCAGCGCCGAGCTACCCCGCCACCGGGCCGCACCAACGCCACCTGGAAGCACCTCCAGCAGCAGATCCGCCCCGCACAGGATCCACCACCGGAGGGGAAAAGCTGTGGGCCGCCGTCACCGGCGTCGCCCGAGTCGATCCTGGCGACGCACACCGGCGACGGTGGGGAGAGGAAGGGTGGGGGAAGGCCGCTAGGGAGGATGGATGGGGGGCACGGACGGCCGCCCGCGGGGGGCGAACACGATCGCACGAGGGGGTTCTTGATGACCCACAAGTATAGGGGATCTATCGTAGTCCTTTCGATAAGTAAGAGTGTCGAACCCAACGAGGAGCAGAAGGAAATGACAAGCGGTTTTCAGTAAGGTATTCTCTGCAAGCACTGAAATTGTAGGTAATAGATAGTTTTGTGATAAGATAATTTGTAACGAGTAACAAGCAATAAAAGTAAATAAGGTGCAGCAATGTGGCCCAATCCTTTTTGTAGCAAAGGACAAGCCTGGACAATTTCTTATAATGAGAAAAGCGCTCCCGAGGACACATGTGAATTATCGTCAAGCTAGTTTCATCACGATCATATGACTCGAGTTCGGTACTTTGATAATTTGATATGTGGGTGGACCAGTGCTTGGGTACTGCCCTTACTTGGACAAGCATCCCACTTGTGATTAACCCCTATTGCAAGCATCCGCAACTACAAAAAAAGTATTAAGGTAAACCTAACCATAGCATGAAACATATGGATCCAAATCAGCCCCTTACGAAGCAACGCATAAACTAGGGTTTAAGCTTCTGTCACTCTAGCAACCCATCATCTACTTATTACTTTCCAATGCCTTCCTCTAGGCCCAAATAATGGTGAAGTGTCATGTAGTCGACGTTCACATAACACCACTAGAGGAGAGACAACATACATCTCATCAAAATATCGAACGGATACCAAATTCACATGACTACTAATAGCAAGACTTCACCCATGTCCTCAGGAACAAATGTAACTACTCACAAAGCATATTCATGTTCATAATCAGGGGAGTATTAATATGCATTAAGGATCTGAACATATGATCTTCCACCAAGTAAACCAATTAGCATCAACTACAAGGAGTAATCAACACTACTAGCAACCCACAGGTACCAATTTGTGGTTTTGATACAAGAGATGAACTAGTGTTTGGAGAGGAGATGGTGCTGGTGAAGATGTTGATGGAGATTGACCCCCTCCCGATGAGAGGATCATTCGTGATGATGATGTTGATGATTTCCCCCTCCCGGAGGGAAGTTTCCCCGGCAGAACAGCTCTGCCGGAGCCCTAGATTGGTTCTGCCAAGGTTCCGCCTCGTGGCGGCGGAGTTTCGTCTCGTGAGCTTGCCTCTGATTTTTTCCAGGATAAAAGACCTCATATAGCAGAAGATGGGCACCGGAGGGCCACCAGGGGGCCCAGGAGACGGGGGCGCACCCTGTAGGGGGGGGCGCCCACACCCTCCTGGCCAGGGTGTGGGCCCCCTCAGGTACTTTCTTTGCCCAACATTTCTTATTAAATCCAAAAATGATTTTCATGGAGTTGCGGGACTTTTGGAGCTGTGCAGAATAGGTTTCCAATATTTGGTCCTTTTCCAGCCAGAATCCCCGCTGCCGACATTCTCCCTCTTCATGATAAACCTTGTAAAATAAGAGAGAATAGCCATAAGTATTGTGACATAACGTGTAATAACAACTCACAATGCAATAAATATTGATATAAAAGCATGATGCAAAATGGACGTATCAACTCCCCCAAGCTTAGACCTCGCTTGTCCTCAAGCGGAAGCCGAAATCAAAAAATATGTCCACATGTTTAGAGATAGAGGTGCCGATAAAAATAAAATACGGACATGAGGGCATCATGATCATTCTTATAACAACAACATATATAGATTTTGTCATATGATTTCTTATGCTCAAGTAACAATCTATTCACAATGTCAAGTATGGAACATAAACTTCATTGGAAACTAACAAATTATAATCTCAGTCATTGAAGCAATTGCAATTTATCATAACATCAGAAAGAGTCAAGAATAGAGCTTTTCAGCAAGTCCACATACTCAACTATCATATAATATTCTATAATTGCTAACACTCACGCAATACTTATGGTTATGGAGTTTTAATCGGACACTGAGAAAGATAGGGGATTATAATGCTGCCTCCCAATGTATTCACCTTTAGGTGATGTCAACAATAATAGTTCATGCTAACGAACATCCAATTGGACATATATATCAGGATCTTTCTAACACGAGGTGCTTGCCAAAGGATAAAATGAAAAAGGAAAAAGGTGAAGATCACCTTGACTCTTGCATAAAGTAAAAGAAATAAAGTAGAAGATAGGCCCTTCGCAGAGGGAAGCAGAGGTTGTCATGCGCTTTTAGGGTTGGATACACAAAATCTTAATGCGAAAGAACGTCACTTTATATTGCTACTTGTATATGGACCTTTATTATGCAGTCCGTCGCTTTTATTGCTTCCATAACAAGCTCGTATAAAGCTTATTTTCTCCGCACTAATAATTCATGCATATTTAGAGAGCAATTTTTATTGCTTGCACCGATGACAACTTACTTGAAGGATCTTACTCAATCCATAGGTAGATATGGTGGACTCTCATGGCAAAACTTGGTTTAGGGATATTTGGAAGCACAAGTAGTATCTCTACTTGGTGCTAGGAATTTTTGGCTAGCATGAGGGGGAAAGACAAGCTCAACATGTTTGAATGATCCATGACAATATACTTTAACTGAGATGCAAGAAAACATAAACCATTACACTGTCTTCCTTGTCCAACACCAACTCTTTAGCATGTCATACTTTAATGAGTGCTCACAATCATAAAATATGTCCAAGATAGTATATTTATATGTGAAAACCTCTCTTTCTTTATTACTTCCTATTAATTGCAACGATGACCAAAGCTATGTTTGCCAACTCTCAACAACCTTTATGCCTCATACTTTCTATGTGTGAAGTCATTACTATCCATAAGATCAATATGAATTCTTTTACTCTTTTTATTCTTTCTATTTTTTCTCAAGATCATAGCAAGATAGCAAAGCCCTTTGACTCAACACTAATCTTTATTATAGATAACTTAGGGACTCGATTACATAGAGGTCACAAAGCAAAACTCAAAACTAATTCATACTAAAACTTCAATCCACTGGATCAAGATATTACTAAAAGGATCGGACTAAGTAAAATGGTAAAGATAGGAGTGTGATGGTGATACAATACCGGGGCACCTCCCCCAAGCTTGGCAGTTGCCAAGGGGAGTGCCCATACCCATGTGATTATGTCCTCGGAGGTGGTGAAGAAGGAGTTGTTGGTGATGTAGGCTTGTTTCTCAGCTTGCGCTTGAGAACGGAATTTTGCTCCCTTAGATCATCGATCTCCCGCTCGAGGTTTAATATTCTTTTGTACAATTCCTATTTGTTTTCCTACAATAGACGAAAAGGGATAAACTCGATCTTGGGCTTCTTTGCTCTATCCGGAAGGCTTGACTTTTTAAACTCCATGTGCATATCCCCTGGTTGAGGTAATGGGACTTCGTCTTCGTCTGAGCTTGTCTCCTCCTTTCCCTTAGGCTCATGGTCTTCTTCTTCCTCAGTAGTCCAGCCACAATGGTCCAAGTCCCCGTAGACCCTAGGGTCTGCAAGGTAGTCAGCCACATAGCTTTCTCCCTTCGAATCTTGAGATGACATATTGCTCTAAATCTACGACAGGAACAACTCGAAACAAAGACAGAAGATTTTTGCGTGATACGGTGGTCAAAACTTCTGGGAGATTATATAATGATTTTTTACCGACCAAAATACGTAACATGCAAGAAAACGGAGTCCGAGAGGCACACGAGGTATCCACGAGACAGGGGGCGCGCCCAGTAGGGGGGGGGGGGCGCCCTCCACCCTCGTGGAGGCCTCGTGTCCTTCCCGGATTACTTCTTTCTTCCATAAATTTTTAAATATTCCAAAACGGAGGAAAATTTCCATTAGAATTGTTTTGGAGTCGGTTTACTTACCGTACCACATACCTATTCCTTTTCGGAGTCTGAAACGTTTTGGAAAGTGTCCCTTATGTATTCCTCCAGGGTTACGGTTTCAATAATATTAGTTTCAACATTAATAGGGTTACCTAAGATATAATGTTTGATTCTTTGACCATTCACAACCCTCGGACTTGTGCCTTCGAAGTTGTTGATTTTTATGGCACCGGAACGATAGACCTCCTCGATAACGTAAGGACCTTCCCATTAGAGAGAAGTTTTCCTGCAAAAAATCTTAAATGAGAGTTGAATAGCCACACATAATCACCTACGTTAAATTCTCGCTTTTGTATCCTTTTATCATGCCATCTTTTAACTTTTTCTTTAAACAGCTTGGCATTCTCATATGCTTGGGTTCTCCATTCATCAAGTGAGCTAATGTCAGATAACCTCTTATCACCGGCAAGTTTGAAATCATAGTTGAGCTCTTTAATGGCCCAATATGCCTTATGTTCAAGTTCAAGAGGTAAGTGACACGCTTTTCCATAAACCATCTTATAAGGAGACATACCCATAGGATTTTTATATGCAGTTCTATAGGCCCATAATGCATCATCAAGTTTCTTGGTCCAATTTTTTCTAGACCTATTAACAGTCTTTTGAAAAATTAATTTGAGCTCTCTATTACTCAACTCTACTTGACCACTAGACTGTGGGTGATAAGGGGATGCAATTCTATGATTAACATCATACTTAGCAAGAATTTTACGGAAAGCACCATGAATAAAATGTGAACCACCATCAGTCATGAGATATCTAGGGACTACGAACCTCGGGAAAATAACTTCTTTAAGCATCTTAATAGAGGTGTTATGATTAGCACTACTAGTTGGAATAGCTTCTACCCACTTAGTAACGTAATCAACAACAACTAAAATATGTGTATATCCATTAGAGGCAGGAAAAGGTCCCATATAATCAAAGCCCCAAACATCAAATGGTTCAATAACAAGAGAATAATTCATAGGCATTTCTTGACGTCTACTAATATTACCAATTCTTTGACATTCATCACAAGACAAGACAAACTTACGGGCATCTTTGAACAGAGTAGGCCAATAAAAATCGGATTGCAATACCTTATGTGCAGTTCTATCTCCAGTGTGGTGTCCTCCATATGATTCGGAGGGACACTTGCGTAGGATCTATTCCTGTTCATGCTCAGGTACACAACGTCTAATAACACCATCTACTCCTTCTTTATAAAGGTGTGGGTCATCCCAGAATTAATGTCTTAAATCATAAAAGAACTTTTTCTTTTGCTGGTATGTGAAACTAGGTGGTATAAATTTAGCAACAATGTAATTAGCATAATCAGCATACCATGGAGCAGTACGAGAAGCATTAATGACCGCTAATTGTTCATCGGGAAAGCTATCATCAATAGGTAGTGGGTCATCAAGAACATTCTCTAGCCTAGACAAGTTATCTGCAACGGGGTTCTCAGCTCCCTTTCTATCAATAATATGCAAATCAAATTCTTGAAGCAAGAGAACCCATCTAATAAGTCTAGGTTTAGCATCTTTATTTTCCATAAGATATTTAATAGCAGCATGATCAGTATGAATAGTAACTTTAGAATCAATAATGTAAGGTCTGAACTTATCACAAGCAAATACAACTGCTAAGAATTCTTTTTCAGTAGTAGCATAATTTCTCTGGGCAGTATCAAGAGTCTTACTAGCATATTGAATAACATTTAATTTCTTATCAACTCTCTGCCCTAGAACAACACCTACATCATAATCAATAGCATCACACATAATTTCAAAGGGGAAATTCCAATCAGGTGGCTGAACAATAGGTGCAGTGATCAAAGCTTTCTTAAGTATTTCAAATGCTTCTACACAATCATCATCGAAGACAAAAGGAATATCGTTTTGCAATAAATTAGTCAGAGGCCTAGAGATTTTAGAAAAGTCCTTAATGAACCTCCTATAAAAACCAGCATGACCAAGGAAACTTCTTATACCTTTAATGTCCTTGGGACATGGCATCTTTTTAATAGCATAAACTTTAGCTTTATCAACTTCAATACCTCTTTCAGAAATTTTATGTCCCAAGACAATGCCTTCATTAACCATAAAGTGACACTTTTCCAAATTCAGGACGAGACTAGTGTCTTCACATCTCTGCAAAACTCGATCAAGGTTGCTCAAGCAATCATCAAAAGAGGATCCATAGACGGAGAAGTCATCCATGAATACCTCACAAATCTTTTCACAAAAGTCAGAGAATATAGCCATCATGCATCTTTGAAAGGTAGCAGGTGCATTACATAAACCAAAAGGCATACGTCTATAAGCAAAAGTACCAAAAGGGCAAGTAAAAGTAGTTTTTGATTGATTCTCCGCTGACACAGATATTTGAGAGAAACCAGAATAACCATCTAGAAAGCAGAAATGTGTATGTTTGGATAGTCTTTCTAGCATTTGATCAATAAAAGGTAAAGGGTAATGATCTTTCTTAGTAGCTTTATTTAACTTAGGAAATCAATTACCATCCTATAACCTGTAATAATTCTTTGCGGAATCAATTCATCTTTATCATTAGGAACAACAGTAATAACTCCCTTTTCGGGACACAATGGACAGGTCTTACCCATTCACTATCAGCCACGGGATAAATTATACCTGCCTCAACGAGCTTTAGTATCTCCTTTCTTACCAATTCTTTCATCTTAGGGTTTAATCGTCGTTGAGGATCTCTAACGGGTTTGGTATCTTTCTCCACTTTTATTTTGTGCTGGCATATAGTAGGACTAATGCCCTTAAGATCATCTAGAGTATATCCAGTAGCAGCACAGTGCTTCTTCAGAGTTTTCAATAATCTTTCCTCTTCCTGCTCTGAAAGGTTAGCACTAATAATAACAGGATATATCTTCTTTTCATCAAGGTAAGCATATTTAAGATTATCAGGTAATGGTTTGAGCTCAAACACGGGATCACCCTTGGGTGGAGGAGGATCCCCTAGGATTTCAACAGGTAAGTTGTGTTTCAAGATAGGAACCTGCTGAAGGAATACTTCATCTACTTCCCTTCCTTCATTCATAAACATATCATTTTCATGGTCTAGCAAATATTGTTCTAGCAGATCAGTAGGAGGCACGACAATAGAAGCAAGACCAATAATTTCATATTTACTAGGTAATTCTTTATCACGGGGTTGTCTATGAAATTTAGCAAAATTAAACTCGTGAGTCATATCATCCAAGCCAATCGTAACAACATCCTTTTTGCAATCAATTTTAGCATTACCAGTGTTCAGGAAGGGTCTACCAAATATAATGGGACAAAAATCATCTTGTGGGGAACCAAGAACAAGAAAATCAGTAGGGTATTTGACCTTCCCACACAAGACTTCAACATCTCTAACAATCCCAACTGGTGAAATAGTATCTCTATTGGCAAGTTTAATTGTAACATCAATATCTTCTAACTCAGCGGGTGCAATATCATGCATAATTTCTTGATATAAGGAAATATGTATTGCACTAGCACTAGAACCCATATCACATAAGCCATGATAACAATGATCTCCTATTTTAACAGAAATAATAGGCATGCCTATAACAGGTCTATGTATCTTAGCATCTGGTTTTGCAATATTAGCAGCTTCATCACAGAAATAAATAACATGCCCATCTATATTATCATCCAAGAGATCTTTAACCATAGCAATACTAGGTTCAACTTTAATTTGCTCAGGGGGTGTATATGTTCTAGTATTACTCTTACGAACAACAGTTGAAGCTTTAGCATGATCCTTTATTCTAACAGGAAAAGATGGTTTCTCAACATAAGTAGTAGGAATAATAGGATCATTATAAGTAATAGTCTTTTCTTCAACTGTAATAGGTGCAACTACTTTTACTTCAATGGGAGGATTATATTTAAACCACTTCTCCTTAGGGAGATCAACGTGAGTAGCAAAAGATTCACAGAAAGAAGCTACTATCTCAGAGTCAAGTCTATATTTAGCGCTAAATCCACGAAAAGCATTGATATCCATAAAAGACTTAACACAATCAAACTTAGGTGTTATACCTGACTCCTTACCATCGTCGGAACCCCAATCTTCAGAGTTGTGTTTAATTCTTTCCAATAATTCCCACTTGAATTCAGTAGTCTTCAGCATATAAGACCCAACACAGGAAGTATTGAGCATGGTGTGATCATTGAGAGAAAGCCGAGCATAATTTTTTTGAATAATCATTTCTCTTGAGAGCTCATGATTGGGGCATGAATATAAAATTGAATTAAGCCTCCCCCAAGCTTGAGCGATGCTTTCTCCTTCGCGAGGCCAGAAATTATATATGTAATTACGATCACGGTGAACAAGATGCATAGGATAGAACTTCTGGTGAAATTCCAACTTCAATCGTTTATAGTTCCAAGATCACGTATCATCACATAGCCTATACCATGTCAATGCATCTCCCTTCAAAGATAAAGGGAAAACCTTCCTCTTAACAACATCATCGGGAATACCTGCAATCTTAAATAATCCACAAACTTCATCCACAAAGATAAGGTGTAAATCAGGATGCAATGTTCCATCTCCTGCAAAGGGATTAGCTAGTAGTTTCTCTATCATACCCGAAGGAATTTCAAAGTAAACATTTTCAGTAGGTTCAGTAGGTTGAGGAGCAACTCTTTGCTCTTCTGGTTGGGGCGAAGATACCCCGAACAAGCCCCTCAAAGGAATAGTTTCCATAGTAACAAGTGACAGAAAATTTCAGCACACTATATAAATGTTTCCTTACCAAGTTCCACTCACCAAAGGCGCTTCACTCCCCGGCAACGGCGCCAGAAAAGAGTCTTGATGACCCACAAGTATAGGGGATCTATCGTAGTACTTTCTATAAGTAAGAGTGTCAAACCCAACGAGGAGCAGAAGGAAATGACAAGCGGTTTTCAGTAAGGTATTCTCTGCAAGCACTGAAATTGTAGGTAATAGATAGTTTTGTGATAAGATAATTTGTAACGAGTAACAAGCAATGGAAGTAAATAAGGTGAAGCAATGTGGCCCAATCCTTTTTGTAGCAAAGGACAAGCCTGGACAATTTCTTATAATGAGAAAAGCGCTCCCGACGACACATGGGAATTATCGTCAAGCTAGTTTCATCATGATCATATGATTCACGTTCGGTACTTTGATAATTTGATATGTGGGTGGACCGGTGCTTGGGTACTGCCCTTACTTGGACAAGCATTCCACTTATGATTAAACCCTATTGCAAGCATCCGCAACTACAAAAGAAGTATTAAGGTAAACCTAACCATAGCATGAAACATATGGATCCAAATCAGCCCCTTATGAAGCAACGCATAAACTAGGGTTTAAGCTTCTGTCACTCTAGCAACCCATCATCTACTTATTACTTTCCAATGCCTTCCTCTAGGCCCAAATAATGGTGAAGTGTCATGTAGTCGACGTTCACATAACACCACTAGAGGAGAGACAACATACATCTCATCAAAATATCGAACGGATACCAAATTCACATGACTACTAATAGCAAGACTTCACCCATGTCCTCAGGAACAAATGTAACTACTCACAAAGCATATTCATGTTCATAATCAGGGGAGTATTAATATGCATTAAGGATCTGAACATATGATCTTCCACCAAGTAAACCAATTAGCATCAACTACAAGGAGTAATCAACACTACTAGCAACCCACAGGTACCAATTTGTGGTTTTGATACAAGATTGGATACAAGAGATGAACTAGTGTTTGGAGAGGAGATGGTGCTGGTGAAGATGTTGATGGAGATTGACCCCCTCCCGATGAGAGGATCATTCGTGATGATGATGTTGATGATTTCCCCCTCCCGGAGGGAAGTTTCCCCGGCAGAACAGCTCTGCCGGAGCCCTAGATTGGTTCTGCCAAGGTTCCGCCTCGTGGCGGCGGAGTTTCGTCTCGTGAGCTTGCCTCTGATTTTTTCCAGGATAAAAGACCTCATATAGCAGAAGATGGGCACCGGAGGGCCACCAGGGGGCCCAGGAGACGGGGGGCGCACCCTGTAGGGGGGGGGGGGGCGCCCACACCCTCCTGGCCAGGGTGTGGGCCCCCTCAGGTACTTTCTTTGCCCAACATTTCTTATTAAATCCAAAAATGATTTTCATGGAGTTGCGGGACTTTTGGAGCTATGCAGAATAGGTTTCCAATATTTGGTCCTTTTCCAGCCAGAATCCCCGCTGCCTACATTCTCCCTCTTCATGATAAACCTTGTAAAATAAGAGAGAATAGCCATAAGTATTGTGACATAACGTGTAATAACAGCCCACAATGCAATAAATATTGAAATAAAAGCATGATGCAAAATGGACGTATCCGTTCTTTTCCTCAGGCCAGAAGCAACCATTCCAGATGCACTGCACGGGAAAAGCACCTCTGGACGCGATTCTCGCGCTCTCCACAGCTGCCCACCACCTCCCCACAGAAAATGCCCCTCAATGCAACTTAACTACTAAAAGAAATAAAATGTGATATAATTCTTACAATGGAATAAAGTAACCAGCGAGGAGTCCTGGTTGCACTAGATGAGAAAGTTGTGGTGTGCTCCATATCTTGAGGGGCATTGGTTTCTAGGATTGAGTAGTAATCAGCGGAGTGAGAGCTTAAACTCTATGCTACATACGATGGACTCAAGATTTCTCCCAGGTGGAGGGTGTCGATTACAGTGAAACTTTCGCTCCCGTTGCTCGCCTTGAATCTATTCACATGTTGTTTGCATATGCATCTAATCATGAGTTGCCACGACTGTTTTTTTCTTCCACGTTTGTTGAAGACCCTATCATTTTGCATTGAACACCATAAACCTTTTATTTTCTTACAAACAAGGCATATCATTGTGCATTAAACACCCTGAAACTTTTGTTTTCTTACAAACTAGGCCAAATTTTAGACAAGTCAGGGCAATTTTCACCAGAAATTTCGGCAGCATAACGCGGTTGTGAGGTTTTAACTAGTTGACAATTGCAATAGAAACAATGTGTGCATCTCGACCACCAGCTCCTTCATTTTAATTAGCTGACAATTGCACCACTGTCACTCCTTTACATCCCAATGGCGACATGATAAAAATTTCAACATCCGCTCATGTTAGGAAGTGCTTTCCTCGTCGGCATCCAATGCCCATTCACTACTAGGGAAAAACCTAGCAGTAGCACGGGTTTTTGTCCTATCAGTGGTGCGGGTAACCGTGCGATTGATACAGTGCTACAGCTAAAGGTTAGCAGTAGCGCTTGTTGGCATGCGCTACTGCTATTTCTACTTAGTAGTAGCGCGTGCGCCAACAACCGCTATTGGTAATTACTAGTAGCGCATCTCTCTGCCCGCGCTACTACTATTATTTCGTATTCTATTTCTTTTTAATTTTAGGTCGTATTCATACACCTTTATACAAGTTTTCATATAGTAGCAATTTAGAGATTGTTTTACATTATAATGAGTTATTAAATCACTAGGTGAAAGAACTGCAGATTAGTTTCAAATGGATGGATCCTAAGTGATCAAGTCATGGATTATCTCATGATAATCCATGACTTGATCACTTAGGATCCATCCACTTAAAACTAATCTGTGGTTCTTTCACCCAATGATATAATAACATACTCATCATCATCATCATCATCATCATCATCATCATCATCATCATCATCATCATCATCATCATCATCATCATCATCATCATCATATTAATATAAAACTCATGCATCATATCATCACCAACAACACTAGCTAATAATCATCATAGTTATTACCACAAACACTATTTAATCATCATAGTCATAGCTAATCACCACCAACACTAGCTAATAATAATCATCATAGTCATCACCACCTACACTCATTCTAGCTAGCTAATCACTCCTACTGCTCTCTCTCAGGTAAAATAGCATAGAACATGTGGAGCGCTCCTAATTCATCATATTGAAGCATGTAGATAAACCTGTCTCCTAATTGTGGGCCGCGCTTCTGATTGCTGCCCCCTAGTACTTCTCTGCGATCCTTCACAATTTTGTTCCAGTCTTTGACTATTAAGACTTGCTCGCTTCTAGAAATCCTGAATGCACTCATGTGCAATGTAGGATGTCTTGGCCCTATGCTAACCATGGACATGCGACCTTTAGCCTCGATCCACTGAGGCACAACTATCATCGGGAGTCCCTGTTGAAGAACATCATAGTAACACTCTTAGCAATGAAGTTTAGCTTAAAAAATAATGTATACAAAAGATGCACTGAGGACAAATAGTAAAAATCTTACCATCTTTCCTAAATAGATGTGACCTTAGTTCAGTACGAACACTATTGGTCGCACGTTTTGAGTACTAACATTTCCAAGTTTAGGAAAATAATTTGTCTTGACAGTATGAAGATCCTCAAGCCATTAAACATAATGACTTATCTCCTTGCAGTTTAGTTCAGTCCCAGGACAATAGTAGGTCATGTCTACCAAGCGTCGGGCATGTTTACTTGAATGGAAATAAGCTGTCAATATAAATTAGTTGTCAACTATTTTTCAATAAACAATATCCAAGACATAAATATGGTTGAGAAACACACATAATGGTAGAACTAGAGGCGTCTGCACATCGACCTAGATGTCGATATTATCTTCAATATCATCTTCCGGACGAATATCAAAGGTGATAAGCATATCAGACTCAAATGCATAAGCCTGGCATAGTGCTCTCCATTGTTTGCATTCAAATTGGGTGTAGGTGTTTGTACTGTATAATTTTGTGGCAAAACTATAACCATGCTCGGTCCTCAAGTTAACTCTTTTTACCTCCATAGTTTCCATAGTACTAAAACCAACCTTATCCAAGACATATATTTTTGCATGGCAGGAGATATGCTAGTAGAATAGTAAAAAAATTAAATTATAAGTTGAAGCAAAAGAAGCAGAAGTCATGCTTAATTACGAAAAAGGACTTGTCGTTGTAACTTACTGTATGCACTTCGAAGGTGTCATCCAGCTAGATGTTGAAGCGACTACCACCAACTAGGTGAGGCCTGTCGCATAGGCCGCGCTCGTCTTTGAAGTATTCACACATACCTAATTCCTTTTTGTCTTCAGACATTTCCTATGTTCATAGTTCAAACATTAATTAAAAATCGATCAAAGGCAACTACCAGGAAATTCAACACACAAATCACTATTACTCAACATGCAACGGGTTGACTTTAGGTCTGTGGAGTCTTCCTTCCTAAACTCTCATCTCACGTATATGGTGGGCACTCCTTCTTTGATATTGCGACCGTCGATGATGGTCTCTACTCTTCCTTTCCCTAGTGCATTACAAATATCTAGCACAAGGAAAAGAAATAGAAGTGACCCCCACGACAACAGTCGGCATTCTTCTTCTCTCATATATGGTGGACACTCCCTCACCGTTTCGACCGTCGATGATGGTCGCTACTCCTTCTTCCCCTAGTGTGTAACAAAGGTCTAGCACAAAGATAAGAAGGAGAAGCGACCCCCACGACAACAATCAACATTATTCCTCTCTCAAATATATATATGGTGGACACTTTCCCTCACTGACAGATACACAAGGAGCCGAAACAGACCTAAACTCAACCCGTTCCATATATCAAGCAATGGCACAGAAAAAATGCCCTATATTTTGCCAAAATATCATTGAATTCCCGTTCTAGCAAATCACAAGCACTCGATATGCCCTACATTGTAGCACAAGTCATGCTAAAATTCATGAATTTTTTTGGCATGCCCTTTGCTAAAGACAAGACATATCGAGCGCTTGAAATTTGCTGGGACGGAAACGAATCAACATTCTGGCAAAACATAGGCCACTCGGAGGCACATTGCAAACAAGAACACCAAGATGTCCTCTATATTCAGAATGCATCATCATCGCCATCAATGACATGGCAACTATATAGCACTAGCATTTTCATCATCGACATTTACAACACATTATCATTTGGCTATTCTCACCTAGAGGTCTTAAGGGGTCGACGATGGGGACAACTGCGGGGATGAGGCAGGGGCAAACTTGATTTCTGCACAAACAAAATAAAAAAAATATATTAACCACTTACTATAAATAAACTAATTCTATTAAGCACTTACTATAAATAAACTAATTCTATTAAGCACTTGCTATGAATAAACTAATTCTATTAAGCACTTACTATAAATAAACTAATTCTATTAACCACTTACTATAAATAAACTAGTTATCTTAAGCACTTGTTATAAATAAACTAGTTGTATTAAGCACTTACTATAAATAACCTAGTTAGTTAACCTAGCTTGTTAACCTAGTTAACCTAGATAATTAACCTAATTAAACTAGTTAACCTAGCTAGCCAACCTAGTTAACCTAGATAGTTTGAATTTTTACTATTTAATAAAAGATTCTACTCTATGCAAGAACAGAGT
>NC_041389.1:38298206-38299553 GCF_002162155.2 Triticum dicoccoides
GAGGAGGGAGGAGGGGGCGGCCGGAGGAGGAGGGAGGAGGGCGCGATGGGAGGAGGAGGGCATACCAAGGACGGCGGCAGCGATGCGGTGGCGACAGCAATGTGGCGGCGGCGGAGGAGCGAGGCAGCGGGGAGTAGTGAGGAGAAGAAGAGAGGATGGTCAGGGCGGGGGAGGAAGAGCACTATGGCTAAGTCCAATAGCAGTAGAGTTGTGCATCTACCCACGCCACTACTATACCTAGCCTGCCGGCAACGGTGTGGCAGTTATAGTAGTAGCGATTTTTTGCGTGGAACGCGCTACTGCTAGTCACTTAGTAGTAGCGATCTTGCACGCAACGCGCTACTGGTACATAGTAGTAGCACATGTTTTTGACCACCGCTATGGGTAAGCTTCTGTGTATAAGGTTTTTCCTAGTAGTGATTGTAGTGAGCAGCTCCACACTCATGCCCCTAGCCGCCGTGGGCAAACAACTCTATTGCTCCTCGTGATGCATCAATCTTGACCCCTATGACATTTCTCTTCCCGTACAGGCATATCACATGACCCTCTTCTCTTGCCTTACAACTAAGGGAACTTGCATAACATGCTCTTCATCTCAACAAAACAAAACAAAACTACCAGCACACATTAAGTGGTTAATTTACACATAAGAAGCCAACCAAACTAAAAATAACTATAGATTGTTAATGACATGTAACATCCCAAATTTTCAATTTGGAATGTTATACATAGATCATCATTGCATATCATAATTTTGTTGCATTGTTGGCTCGATCCAAGAAATTCCACGCAACTCAAGGACCCACAGAGAGAGTTGGGGATTTCGTTATTTTCTTATTTGAGTTTTCTCAAATTTTGAAAATAGGATCATTTGATTTTATTTATTTTATCTTCAATTATTTCTACTATCAAAAATTCAGAGAGGGAATAAAATGACTTTTCCAAAATAAAGAAATAATGAAGATTTAATAAAAAAACAAATAAGATTTATTTTGGAGTTTTTCGCCTTTTATTTGAATTTAGGAAAAATGCGCGTTTTTCAAAAATGCATTTAGGCCCCAAATAAATGTTCACCTTGTCCGGCTTGATTTTAGAAGCCGGGGAAATTTTATTTCGGGATTTTTAGAGTCCGTTTAATATTTCTTTCTTTTTTTCTTCTGCGTGGAATTATTTAAAAAAAACGCAACCGACCTACGGGCCGTGTCCGTCTAGGACTCCCGGCCTGCGGGGCTTTATAAGCCGGGGGGGAGCCAGCCCGAGGCCCAGCCGCCGCCCCCCAAAACCCTAGCCGCCCCAGCCTCGCGCCGCCGCCGCTGCCAGCCGCCGCCGCCCCGCGCCGCCGCCCCG
>NC_041389.1:38299832-38350456 GCF_002162155.2 Triticum dicoccoides
GCCGCCTGCACGCTCGCCGAGGTTCGCCGCCGCCTCAACTTCCGTGCCGGTTTTCTTAGAAAACCGATCGGTTTTCCGTTGGTTTATTTTTTTCTTTTTTTTTTAGTTTCGGTTTTTTTATTAGATCGGTTTTTATTTTTCGGTTTAATTTAATTAGCGAGCGTTCGCTCGTTCGTTCGTTTTAACGAACGTACTCGTCAGATTAGTTTAGTTAATGAACGTACGTTCGTTAACCCGTTCGTCGTTTTTCTTTTTCTCGGATTTAATCTGCGATTTTTCTCATCGCGATTCCCGATGCGATTTTCGTTTTAGTTTAAATTTTCGCTCGTTTATCGGAATCAGGCGATTCAAGCGCTTCGAGTTTCATCTCAAAACTCTCTTTCCGAATAATCAACTTAAACAAGTTTTTGCTTCTGTAAAATTTGACTTAGATCCAGATTAGTAGAACGAAGCTGTTTTCTTTCGCCGTTTGACTTTCGTTGCTTTGTTCGATTTGAATCTTTTTGCAAACCGGAGTTCTTAAGTTGAACATTCTGGTTAGATCGTTTATTCGAGTTTTACCTGTGCATTAGATGAGTACTTATTATATGCTTGTTGTTTGTCTGTGATAGAATACCCGGAGTGCGCCGCCTGTTACTTCGAGTCTCTAGGTTTCGCGGATCATCAGCAAGGCAAGTAACACTTTGATCATACCTTTTCTACTACCCAGTTTTTATGCATTAGATCAATCCTCAAACATTGCATGATTAGGATCTAATTAAATTGTGGGATGGGAAGTAGTTGAGGTAGTACCTATTACCTGTTTTATTATCAAACCTTTGGGAGTTACTTCTACGTTTGCTTATTATGCCATGTTATGCTAGTAGACGTGGATTGGGTGAGTGTATCCATGACAGATGTGAGATTGTTAAGCAATGGTTTATTTAAGGTGGCAACTTAAACACACATCTGGGTGGATTGAGGCACCTGGTTTCTATCAGGACTTGCCTGTATTTCTTCGGACCGCCACCCAGGCTCAAAGGGATCATGAGATTATTCAAACTAGAAACTTACGTGTGCAGCCACAAGCCATTATGGGCTCTGGCATAGTTGACTAAGTTGTGCGAACTCTTACGGGTAGACTAGCAGATATAGGGGAAAGTAGGTGTACTGGTCTACCCACATGTAAGGTGCTAGTGCTTCCGAAAGACTATGTCTCAGTCATCCGTTTCTCAAACACCATGTAGTGAGAGGAATCAAACGGAGGCGATCGAGTCTTGTGGGGAAAAGTGCCCAAACCTCTGCAGAGTGTATAAACTAATCATGATTAGCCGTGTCCCCGGTTATGGACATCTTGAGTATCTAGAACTTGGATATCATGTGAATCTCATCATGTTACTCTAATTTAATGTTGTTGGGTTTAATGAGTACTTTTAATTGGGATTGAGAATGCTGTCAACCATTCTCAATGTTTAACAACCACCATGATAGTTAAACAAATTTATTCCTTTGCAGTAGGGAAAAATTGGCTTTATGCAAAACTGTAACCATAGAGCTTTTCCACCAGCCAAATATGCATGTAGTATAGCTTAATCCATTGTTATCCTCTATGTGTTACATTGCCAGCATATTCCATGTGCTGACCCATTTTCGGGCTGCAACGTTTCATGTTGCAGACTTTTCAGACGACGAGTAAGATGTTTTTAGGTCATGGTTCTATACTCAATGATGCCGTTGGAGTTGATGGACTCGCTTATCTTCCAAGACTTCTGCTATTATCGTTTTTAGATGGCCTTAAGCCATATTTATTTCAATAAGTTCTCCCTTGAGACATTCGATGTAGTAAGTGTGTGATTGCTACTCTGTTATAAATCCTCTAAGTACTGTGTGGTGTCAGCATTACTAATCCAGGGATGACACTGAGCACAGAGATCAGACTGTTTGAGGTCTGGTCGCTACAAGGTGGTATCAGAGCACACGCTGATTGTAGGACACGGCCACTAAGCTTAAACCCTAGATCACTACTCTTTCTTCTCATTTCTGACTCCTCATCTTTTCTATTCTTTAGGATGGCGGATGCAAGGATCAAGTTCACACAACCAGATGAGAACTCACCTTTTGGATATCACTTGAAGGAAGCCACTAGATACCTGAACATAGGAGTGCCAAGTTTCACCGGGACTTTCAATGCCACTTTACCCGAAGAGGAGTGCTGGAGGATTCAAGTCTACATTCCAGGAAGGACATTTGCACCAGCCACTGAGCCAATAGAGTTTACCTTTGATGTACCAACATGGAGCCTAGGAAAGAGCATGGCAGCTCACATCGCCATGGGACGAATTGGAGAAGTTTACCACAACGATCTCAAGAATACTATCTACCAGATTTGTGGGCGCCGAGATGAGCATTGGGAGATGATCACCACCAGGAAGGACAGATCAATCGTAGCTTATATTCAGGAGTTAAACCAACACATCCGACGCCAGGAAAATCAGATGTGCGCAGATATGGAGGATCTGCAGAAGGCTATGACCAAGATCAAGGAGCTATAAGAAGAACTCAAGGCTACACGCAAAGATTATATGGAAGAAATCATTGCTCTAGTAAGACAGAACGGTGACCTTAAGGAGAAGATTGGAGTATTCATGGGAGGATCAGCACCTAGAGGAGAAGAGGATGAACCTACTTGTCCAGATAACTATATCATCATCGACGACACCGACTCGGATCCCGACGACAGCGATGATGACTATGTTGATGAAGCTGGAGCAGATATCATGGAATCTGCATCGGAGCAGTTTTTCTAGTTGACCACCATAACAGTAGTAGAATTTTCCACCATTTAATTAGTTTTAGACCAAGCACTTTGTAACGATAGTTAGACCGCTGTATGCCCTTGTTTGAATTGATTGGAGTGATATTGTGTGAATTGTCTCATGTGCATATGGGTAGTGATTTCTCACTAGACCCCATTCTATTCTAAACTCTCATCTCCCCTTTAAACCCTCAGATGCCTCCGAGATGTGACCCCGAGTTTGTTTTCCCGCCAGAGATCACTCAGTTGATTCAGTAGCAGAACACCTTGATTCAAACATTGGTACAAAACCAAGGCAACAACAACAACAACCCACCACCACCACCACCTGTTGACCATCTGGCACGTTTCTTAAGGTTGAATCTGTCGGTGTTTTCCAGTAGCACCGAGTCGATAGTAGTAGATGATTGGCTCCGTAAGATAGGGAGGGAGTTGACCACAGCAGGATGCACAGATGGAGAAAAGGTGAAGTTTGCCGCACATCAGCTTGACGGACCCGCAGTAGCATGGTGGGAGAATTTCACAGCCACTTACCCTGTAGACACTGTCACATGGAATCAGTTTCAGCAAGCTTTTCGTACTGCCCATGTTTCAGCAGGAGCTATGGCCATGAAGAAGCGTGAGTTTCGCAACTTACGCCAAGGAGGACGGACAGTTGGCCAGTATGTGGATGATTTCAGTAAGCTAGCACATTATGCCCCAGATGACGTTGCTACGGATGCAGCTAAGCAGGAGAAGTTTCTAGAAGGACTGAATGATGAGATGAGCATGCAGTTGATGGTAGCCACTTTCAATAACTACCAGGAGTTAGTAGATCGTGCTCTTATGATTGAGGGGAAGCAGCAGCAGATTGATAATCGTAAGAGGAAGTATGGATAGGGGAAGTACAATTCTGGAGCTCAGCAGAAACCACGCTTTACCCCAAAGTCAGGAGGACATTTCCAGCATACTCACGGAGGAGGCAGCTCGCACAATCATAATGGCACAAAGAATGGAAACGGGAATGGAGGAAGCAATAGACAAAGCCGCACCAACCCGTCAACACCATCCAAGGCAGACCTGAGCCATATCACTTGTTATAAGTGCCGTAAGACTGGGCATTATGAAAATGATTGCCCAGAAGCCCAAAATGGAAATGGCAATGGAAGCTCAGGAAAGAAGCCGAACCCTTTCAACAGGGGAAAGTGAACCACGTTACTGTGGAGGAGGTTGAAGCTCAGCCAGACACAGTAATAGGTAAGTTTTTGGTTAAGGCATTTACTGCAGTTGTTCTTTTTGATACTGGTGCATCGCATTCATACATATCAAGGGGATTTGTGGATAAGTTTAGCCTGCCCACTAAGATGCTTAAGACACCTATGCTAGTGAGTTCACCGGGAGCTGAGTTTATGGTCAGTCAAGGATGCTTTCAGGTGCCATTAAGTATAGGAAGGCATGTTTTCCCAACGGATTTAATTATATTGGAATCCCAAGGTTTGGATGTAATTCTTGGCATGGATTGGCTGTCGATGTATGGAGGAAACATTGATTGCGCCAGCAGGACAATTTTGCTTACAACACCAGAAGGAATAAGAATCAAGTATGTATCACGGCATGAGCCGAGGAGAGCACATGTAAATTCCTTATCAGGAGTTGTGCAGGAGGAAGTACCAGTGGTAAAGGATTTCCCCGATGTATTTCCGGAAGAGTTGCCAGGCATGCCACCAGATAGAGACATTGAGTTCTTAATTGAACTACTGCCAGGCACGGGGCCGATATCCAAGAGACCGTACAGGATACCAGCCCAAGATTTGGAGGAAATTAAGAAGCAGATTAAGGAGCTGTTGGACAAAGGTTTTATTCGCCCAAGTTCTTCGCCTTGGGGATCGCCAGTACTTCTGGTGGAGAAGAAGGATGAATCGTTAAGAATGGTTGTTGATTATCGCGGATTGAATGAAGTAACAATCAAGAACAAGTACCCACTACCAATGATCAATGATCTGTTTGATCGGTTGCAAGGAGCTAAGGTGTTTTCCAAGATCGATTTGCGATCAGGATACCATCAGTTGAAGATTCGGGAGCAGGATATACCGAAGACGGCTTTTACCACCAGGTACGGGCTGTATGAGTATACCGTTATGTCATTTGATCTGACTAACGCCCCAGCCTATTTTATGAACATGATGAACAAGGTGTTTATGGAGTTTTTGGATAAGTTCGTCGTGGTGTTCATGGATGATATTTTGGTGTACTCGAAGAATGAAGAGGAACATAAGGAACACTTGCGTATGGTACTCGAGAAGCTCAGAGAACATCAGCTATACGCCAAGTTCAGCAAGTGTGAGTTTTGGCTGGAGGAAGTTCGATTTTTTGGACATGTTATATCCAGAGAAGGTATCGCAGTAGACCCCACTAAAGTTGTCACTGTGACAAATTGGGAAGCACCAACAACAGTTGGAGAAATCCGGAGTTTCCTTGGACTTGCAGGATACTACCGGAGATTCATTGAAAATTTCTCGAAGATTGCGAAGCCTATGACAGAGTTGTTGAAGAAGGATACTAAGTTCTTTTGGACCGAGGAGTGTGAGGCTAGTTTCCAGGAATTGAAGAAACGTTTGGTTACCTCACCAGTATTAATTCTGCCAGATCAGATTAAGGATTATGAAGTATATTGCGACGCTTCACGTCGAGGACTTGGAGCAGTGCTTATGCAGGAGGGAAGAGTTGTTTCGTATGCTTCACGACAGCTTAAGCCTCATGAGTTGAATTATGCTACTCATGATTTGGAGTTAGCAGTCGTAGTGCATGCACTGAAAACGTGGAGACATTTTCTCATAGGAAATCATTGTGAGGTGTACACGGATCACAAGAGTTTGAAGTACATCTTCACGCAGAAGGAGTTAAATCTCAGGCAGAGGAGATGGTTGGAGCTTATTAAGGATTATGATATGAGATTGCATTATCACCCCGGGAAGGCTAACGTTGTAGCAGACACGTTGAGCCATAAGAGCCACGTCAATACACTAATGACGGGAGAAATACCCAAGGAGTTAGCCGAGGATCTTCGTGAACTATGTTTAGAGATAGTTCCGAGGGGCTATGTAGCAGCAATGGAGATTCAGTCTACGTTGATGGATAAAATCATAGAAGCTCAAAAGACAGATAAGGAAGTTGCTTCCATTAAGTTGAAAATGAGCGAAGGGAAGGCTAAGGGATTTCGTGAGGATGAGTACGATACCCTATGATTTGAGGACCGTGTTTATGTGCCCAATGACCCGGAGATCAGGAAGTTGATTCTGCAAGAGGCACATGATTCACCATATTCGATTCACCCTAGAAATACCAAGATGTATTTGGATTTGAAGGAAACTTTCTAGTGGACCGGAATGAAGAAGGATATTGCAGAGTATGTAGCAGTTTGTGATGTATGTCAGAGGGTGAAAGCAGAACACCAGAAGCCAGCCGGATTGTTGCAGCCATTTCCTATACCCGAATGGAAGTGGGACAAACTAGGCATGGATTTCATCACGGGATTGCCCAGGACTCGTTCAGGCTATGACTCAATTTGGGTTGTAGTCGATCGTTTGACAAAGGTAGCTCATTTCATCCCAGTAAAGACTACCTACAGCAGTGCCAAATTGGCTAAGATATACATGACAAGGATTGTATGTTTGCATGGAGTTTCGAGGAGTATCATATCAGATAGAGGAACCCAATTCACCTCAAAGTTCTAGAAACAGTTGCACGAAACATTGGGAACCAGGCTGGAGTTTAGCACAGCTTTCCACCCACAGACAGATGGACAGACCGAGAGAGTCAATCAGATTTTGGAGGATATGCTTAGAGCTTGTGTTTTGGATTATGGATCAAGTTGGGATGACAACTTTCCATACGCGGAGTTTTCTTACAACAACAGTTATCAGTCCAGTTTGAAGATGGCCCCTTTCGAAGCCTTGTACGGAAGGAGGTGCAGAACCCCGTTGTTGTGGGATGAGGTTGGAGACCGCCAGTTGTTTGGACCGGATTTAATTAAGGAGTCTGAACAGAAGGTAAAGTTGATTCGCGATAGGCTCAAGGTAGCTCAGTCAAGGCAGAAGAGCTATGCAGATTCAAAACGCAAGGAGATAGAATACGAAGTCATAGCAGAGTTTATCTTCGGGTATCTCCACTTCGAGGAGTTAAGCGTTTTGGAGTTAAAGGGAAGTTAGCGCCACGTTTTGTGGGACCATACAAAGTTTTGGAACGCATGGGAGAAGTAGCGTATAAGTTGGAATTACCTGAGGGATTGTCAGGAGTTCACGATGTGTTCCATGTTTCACAGTTGAAGAAATGTCACGCAGAGATGGCTGATATACCACTGAGAGATACAGTGCCTATGGAAGCGATTCAGTTGAAAGATGATTTGACTTATGAAGAGAAACCAGTTAAGATTTTGGAATATGCCAGCCGAGTTACCCGCAGTAAGGTTATCAAGTTTTGCAAGGTTCAGTGGAGCCACCACACCGAGGAGGAAGCCACCTGGGAGCGAGAGGAAGATCTGCTCAAGGACCACCCTCACCTATTTGCTAGCCAACCCAAATCTCGAGGGTGAGATTCATCTTAAGGGGGTAGGTTTGTAACATCCCAAATTTTCAATTTGGAATGTTATACATAGATCATCATTGCATATCATAATTTTGTTGCATTGTTGGCTCGATCATAGAAATTCCACGCAACTCAAGGACCCACGGAGAGAGTTGGGGATTACGTTATTTTCTTATTTGAGTTTTCTCAAATTTTGAAAATAGGATCATTTGATTTTATTTATTTTATCTTCAATTATTTCTACTACCAAAAATTCAGAGAGGGAATAAAATGACTTTCCCAAAATAAAGAAATAATGAAGATTTAATGAAAAAATCAAATAAGATTTATTTTGGAGTTTTTCGCCTTTTATTTGAATTTAGGAAAAATGCGCGTTTTTCAAAAATACATTTAGGCCCCAAATAAATGTTCATCTTGTCCGCCTTGATTTTAGAAGCCGGGGAAAATTTATTTCGGGATTTTTGGAGTCCGTTTAGTATTTCTTTCTTTTTTTCTTCTGCGTGGAATTATTTAAAAAAAGGCAACCGACCTACGGGCCGTGTCCGTCTAGGACTCCCGGCCCGCGGGGCTTTATAAGCCGGGGGGAGCCAGCCCGAGGCCCAGCCGCCGCCCCCCAAAACCCTAGCGGCCCCAGCCCCGCGCCGCCGCCCCGCCCGCCGAGCCACCGCCAGACCCCGCCGCCGTCGCCGACCTCGCCGACCCTGCTGCCCGCACGCTCGCCGAGGTTCGCCGCCGCCTCGACTTCCGTGCCGGTTTTCTTAGAAAACCGATCGGTTTTCCGTCGGTTTATTTTTTTCGTTTTTTTAGTTTCGGTTTTTTTATTAGATCGGTTTTTATTTTTCGGTTTAGTTTAATTAGCGTGCATTCGCTCATTCGTTCATTTTAACGAACGTATTCGTCAGATTAGTTTAGTTAATGAACGTTCGTTCGTTAACCCATTCGTCGTTTTTCTTTTTCTCGGATTTAATCCATGATTTTTCTCATCGCGATTCCCTGTCCGATTTTCATTTTAGTTTAACTTTTCGCTCGTTTATCGGAATCAGGCGATTCAAGCGTTTGGAGTTTCTTCTCGAAACCCTCTTTCTGAATAATCAACTTAAACAAGTTTTTGCTTCTGTAAAATTTGACTTAGATCCAGATTAGTAGAACGAAGCTGTTTTCTTTCGCCGTTTGACTTTCGTTGCTTTGTTCGATTTGAATCTTTTTGCAAACCGGAGTTCTTAAGTTGAACATTCTGGTTCGATCGTTTATTCGAGTTTTACATGTGCATTAGATGAGTACTTATTGTATGCTTGTTGTTTGTCTGTGATAGAATACCCGGAGTGCGCCGCCTGTTACTTCGAGTCTCTAGGTTTCGCGGATCATCAGCAAGGCAAGTAACACTTTGATCATACCTTTTCTACTACCCAGTTTTTATGCATTAGATCAATCCTCAAACATTGCATGATTAGGATCTAATTAAATTGTGGGATGGGAAGTAGTTGAGGTAGTACCTATTACCTGTTTTATTATCAAACCTTTGGGAGTTACTTCTACGTTTGCTTATTATGCCATGTTATGCTAGTAGATGTGGATTGGGTGAGTGTATCCATGACAGATGTGAGATTGTTAATCAATGGTTTATTTAAGGTGGCAACTTAAACACACATCTGGGTGGATTGAGGCACCTAGTTTCTATTAGGACTTGCCTGTATTTCTTCGGACCGCCACCCAGGCTCAAAGGGATCATGAGATTATTCAAACTAGAAACTTACGTGTGCAGCCACAAGCCATTATGGGCTCTGGCATAGTTGACTAAGTTGTGCGAACTCTTACGGGTAGACTGGCAGATGTAGGGGAAAGTAGGTGTACCGGTCTACCCACATGTAAGGTGCTAGTGCTTCCGAAAGACTATGTCTCGGTCATCCGTTTCTCAAACACCATGTAGTGCGAGGAATCAAACGGAGGCGATCGAGTCTTGTGGGGAAAAGTGCGCAAACCTCTGCAGAGTGTATAAACTAATCATGATTAGCCGTGTCCCCGGTTATAGACATCTTGAGTATCTAGAACTTGGATATCATGTGAATCTCATCATGTTACTCTAATTTAATGTTGTTGGGTTTAATGAGTACTTTTAATTGGGATTGAGAATGCTGTCAACCATTCTTAATGTTTAACAACCACCATGATAGTTAAACAAATTTATTCCTTTGCAGTAGGGAAAAATTGGCTTTATGCAAAACTGTAACCATAGAGCTTTTCCACCAGCCAAATATGCATGTAGTATAGCTTAATCCATTGTTATCCTCTATGTGTTACATTGCCAGCATATTCCATGTGCTGACCCGTTTTCGGGCTGCAACATTTCATGTTGCAGACTTTTCAGACGACGAGTAAGATGCTTTTAGGTCGTGGTTCTATACTCAGTGATGCCGTTGGAGTTGATGGACTCGCTTATCTTCCAAGACTTCCGCTGTTATCGTTTTTAGATGGCCTTAAGCCATATTTATTTCAATAAGTTCTCCCTTGAGACATTCGATGTAATAAGTGTGTGATTGCTACTTTATTATAAATCCTCCAAGTACTGTGTGTGTCAGCATTACTGATCCAGGGATGACACTGAGCACAGAGATCAGACTGTTTGAGGTTTGGTCGCTACATGACACAAAGTCAAATCACACATATTGTTCTTATTGTTATTCAACACAATGACCTGCTAAGGTTCTGTTCGGTGGCACACATATAAATGTGACAATTATTATTATGTCTATTGTCTACTTTCTTTTGTTCATGTATGGGGTTCTACATCTTGCCAAAAGTTTACTGTAAACATGACCAAGTAAACAACATGACCTACAAATATTGAATCCAACATATCTACAAATGAATCTTCGATGGACCAAAGCTAATTTTGCTTTCTTGCCAAAAGTTTACTATAAAGATGACCAAGTAAACAATATGACCTGCAAATATTGAATCTAACATACCTACAAATGAATCTTTGATGGACCAAAGCTATTTTTTCTTTCTTGCCAAAATTTTATTGTAAACGTGACCAAGTGATACGTCTCCAACGTATCTATAATTTTTGATTGTTCCATGCTATTATATTACCCCTTTTGGATGTTTATGGGCTTTCTTTTACACATTTATATCATTTTTGGGACTAACCTACTAACCGGAGGCCCAGTCCATATTGCTGTTTTTTTGCCTATTTCAGTATTTCGAAGAAAAGGAATATCAAACGGAGTCCAAACGGAGTGAAACCTTCGGGAGCGTGATTTTTGGAACGAACGTGATCCGGAGAGCTTGGAGTGCAAGTCAAGAAGCTGCCGAGGAAGCCACGAGATAGGAGGCCGCGCCCCCCTGTAGGGCATTCCCCCTTGTCTCGTGGGCCCCTCGGGCGGCCACCGACGTACTTCTTCCTCCTATATATACTTACGTACCCCGAAAACATCTAGGAGCACCACGAAACACAATTTCCACCGCCGTAACCTTCTGTATCCGCGAGATCCCATCTTGGAGCCTTCGCCGGCACTCTGCCGGAGGGGGAATCGACCATGGAGGGCTTCTACATCAACATCCTTGCCCCTCCGATGAGTTGTGAGTAGTTTACCACAGACCTACGGGTCCATAGTTATTAGCTAGATGTCTTCTTCTCTCT
This sequence comes from Triticum dicoccoides, assembly GCF_002162155.2. Lineage (NCBI taxonomy): Eukaryota > Viridiplantae > Streptophyta > Magnoliopsida > Poales > Poaceae > Triticum > Triticum dicoccoides. The sequence goes on from NC_041389.1 coordinate 38,310,833, forward strand.
TTTTGGATCTCAATACAATGTTCTCCCCCTCTCTTGTGGAGATCTATTCGATGTAATCTCTTTTTGCGGTGTGTTTGTCGAGATCCGATGAATTGTGTGTTTATGATCAAGTTTATCTATGAATAATATTTGAATCTTCTCTGAATTCTTTTATGTATGATTGAGTTATCTTTGCAAGTCTCTTCGAATTATCAGTTTGGTTTGGCCTACTAGATTGATCTTTCTTGCCATGGGAGAAGTGCTTAGCTTTGGGTTCAATCTTGCGGTGTTCTTACCCAGTGACAGAAAGGGTTGCAAGACACGTATTGTATTGTTGCCATCTAGGATAACATAATGGAGTTTATATCATATTGCATGAGTTTATCCCTCTACATCATGTCATCTTGCTTAATGCGTTACTCTGTTGTTATGAACTTAATACTCTAGATGCAGGCAGGAGTCGGTCGATGTGTGGAGTAATAGTAGTAGATGCAGGCAGGAGTCGCTCTACTTGTTATGGACGTGATGCCTATATACATGATCGTGCCTAGATAATCTCATAACTATGCGCTTTTCTATCAATTGCTCGACAGTAATTTGTTCACCCACCATAATACTTATGCTATCTTGAGAGAAGCCTCTAGTGAAACCTATGGCCCCCGGGTCTATCTCTTATCATATTTGCTTTCAATCTACTTTTATTCGCTTCTTTACTTTTTGCATCTATATTATAAAATACCAAAAATATATTTATCTTATCTTACTATCTCTATCAGATCTCACTTTTGCAAGTGGCCATGAAGGGATTGACAACCCCTTTATTGCGTTGGTTGCGAGTTCCCAGTTTGTTTGTGTAGGTGCGTGGGACTTTTGAGGAGCCTCCTACTGGATTGATACCTTGGTTCTCAAAACTAAGGGAAATACTTATGCTACACTTGCTGCATCACCCTCTCCTCTTCGGGGAAAACCAACGCTAGCTCAAGACGTAGCGATAAGGATTTCTGGCGCCGTTGCCGAGGAGGTCTTCGCTCAAGTAAAGACATACCAAGTACCCATCACAAACCCGTCTCCCTCACATTTACATTATTTGCCATTTGCCTCTCGTTTTTCCTCTCCCCCACTTCACCCTTGCCATTTTATTCGCCCTCTCTTTCCCAATCTCATCCTCTCTTTTTCGCTTGCCGTTTTTTCTGCTTGCGTGTGTGTTGGATTACTTGTTGCCATGGCACAAGATAATACCAAATTGTGTGATTTCTTGAATACCAATAATAATGATTTCCTTAGTACTCCGATTGCTCCTCTTAATGATGTTGAGTCTTGTGAAATCAATGCTGCTTTGCTGAATCTTGTTATGAAAGATCAATTCGCCGGCCTTCCTAGTGAAGATGCCGCTACTCATCTAAACAATTTTGTTGATTTGTGTGATATGCAAAAGAAGAAAGATACGGATAACAATATTGTCAAATTGAAGTTATTTCCGTTTTCACTTAGAGATCGTGCTAAAGTTTGGTTTTTGTCTTTGCCTAAAAATAATATTGATTCTTGGAACAAGTGCAAAGATGCTTTTATCTCTAAGTATTTTCCTCCCGCTAAGATTATCACTCTTAGGAATGATATTATGAATTTTAAACAACTTGGTCATGAGCATGTTGCCCAATCTTGGGAAAGAATGAAATTAATGCTTCGCAATTGCCCTACTCATGGTTTGAATTTATGGATGATCATACAAAAAATTTATGCCGGTTTGAACTTTGCTTCTAGAAATCTCTTAGATTCGGCCGCGGGAGGCACCTTTATGGGAATCACGTTAGGAGATGCTACAAAACTTCTTGATAATATTATGGCTAATTATTCTCAATGGCACACCAAAAGATCTTCTAGTAAAAAAGTGCATGCTATAGAAGAAATCAACGTTTTGAGTGGAAAGATGGATGAACTTATGAAGATGTTTTCTACTAAAAATACTCCTCTTGATCTTAATGATATGCCTTTGTCTTCCTTGGTTGAGAATAATAATGAATCTATGGATGTGAATTTTGTTTGTAGGAATAGTTTTGGAAACAATGCTTATAGAGGAAATTTTAATGGTAGACCGTTCCCTAGTAATTCCTCTAATAATTATGGAAATTCCTACAATAATTCTTATGGTAATTTTAATAAGATGCCCTCTGATTTTGAGAATAGTGTGAAAGAATTTATGATTTCTCAAAAGAATTTTAATGCTTTGCTTGAAGAAAAATTGCTCAAAGTTGATGATTTGGCTAGGAACGTTGATAGACTTTCGCTTGATGTTGATTCTCTTAAACTTAGACCTTCTCCTCCTAAGCATGATATCTATGAGTCTCTCAAAGTAATGAGAATTTCCATTGATGAGTGCAAGGAAAGAACCGCTAGATTGCGTGCTAAGAAAGATAACTTTATAAAAGCGTGTTCTTCTAGTTTCCGTGAAAATAATGATGAGGATCTTAAAGTTATTAATGCACCTCCTATTAGATCTATGTTTTGCAATATTAATTTTGATGATTTTGGGACTGATGATGAATCAACTTTGCCTAGAAGGCGTCCCAAGAATTCGGAGTCTTTAGATCTTGATGCTAAATTTGGTAAAAGTGAGATTGGAGAATCCTCAACTTCTAATAACATTGAACCTACTATCTCGGATTTAAAGGAATTTGATTATCATAATTGTTCTTTAAAAGGTTGTATTTCCTTGTTGCAATCCGTTGTTAATTCTCCTCATGCTTATAGTCAAAACAAAGCTTTTACCAAACATATTGTTGATGCCTTGGTGCAATCTTATGATGAAAAACTTAATTTGGAAGTTTCTATACCTAGAAAACTTAATGATGAGTGGGAAACTACTATAAAAATTAGAATTAAAGATTATGAGTGTTTTGCTTTGTGTGATTTGGGTGCTAGTGTTTCCACGATTCCGAAAACTTTATGTGATATTCTAGGTTTCCATGATCTTGAAGATTGCTCTTTAAATTTGCACCTTGCGGATTCCACCATTAAAAAGCCTATGGAGAGGATCAATGATGTTCTTATTGTTGCATACAGAAATTTGGTACCCGTAGATTTTATCGTTCTTGATATAGACTGCAATCTTTCTTTCCCTATTATTCTTGGTAGACCTTTCCTTAGAACGATTGGTGCGATTACTGATATGAAGGAAGGGAACATTAGATTTCAATTTCCCTTAAAGAAAGGCATGGAGCACTTTCCAAGAAAGAAAGTCAAATTACCTTATGAATCTATCATGCGTGCTACTTACGAATTTAGTGCCAAAGATGGCACTACTTAGATCTATCTTCGCTTTTATGCCTAGCTAGGGGCGTTAAACGATAGCTCTAGTTGGGAGGCAACCCAATTTTCTTTATGTTCTTTGTTTTTGTGCTGTTTAGTGTTAAATTTTGTTTCTACTTTCTTTTTAGATGTGTTTTCATGTTTATTTAGTGTTTGTGCCAAGTAGAACCTATAGGATAAACTATGATGATAGTTGATTTGATTCTGCTGAAAAAACAGAAACTTTGCGCTCACGAGAAAAAAATCTATAAATCACAGAAACGAGCTTTTGCATTGATTCTTTTTGATTCTGATAAATAAACAAATTTTCCAGTACTTCCTATTTTGGTAGGAATTTTATAGTTCCATAAGCTTGCGTTAGTTACAGATTGCTACAGACTGTTCTGTTTTTGACAGATTCTGTTTTTCGTGTGTTGTTTGCTTATTTTGATGCATCTATGGCTAGTAAAATAGTTTATAAACCATAGAGAAGTTGGAATACAGTAGGTTTAACACCAAAATAAATAAAGAATTAGTTCATTGCAGTACCTTATGTGGTGATTTTATTTTCTTTCACTAACGGAGCTTATTAGATTTCCTGTTGAGTTTTGTGTTGTGAAGTTTTCAAGTTTTGGGTAAAGCTTTTATGGACTATGGAATAAAGGGTGGCAAGAGCCTAAGCTTGGGGATGCCCAAGGCACCCCAAGATATTCAAGAATAGCCAAAAGCCTAGGCTTGGGGATGCCCCGAGAAGGTATCCCCTCTTTCGTCTTCGTTCATTGGTAACTTTACTTGGAGCTATATTTTTATTCGCCACATGATATGTGTTTTGCTTGGAGTGTCGTGTATTATATTAGTCTTTGCTTTTTAGTTTGCCACAATCATACTTGCTGTACACACCTTTTGGGAGAAGCCTATTTGATTAGAATTTTCCAGAATACTCTATGTGCTTCACTTATATCTTTTGAGCTTGATAGTTTTTGCTCTAGTGCTTCACTTATATCTTTTAGAGCACGATGGTATCTTAATTTTGAAGAATTGCTAGTCTCTCATTCTTCACTTATATTATTTTGAGAGTCTTTTAGAACAGCATGGTTTTTGCTATGATCATAAAGTTGGTCCTAGAATGATGAGCATCCAAGTTGGGTATAATAAAAACTATCATAGAAAGTGAATTGGATGCTATGGTCAATTTGATGCTTGATAATTGTTTTGAGATATGGAGGTAGTGATATTAAAGTCATGCTAGTTGGGTGATTATGAATTTAAAGAATGCTTGTGTTGAAGTTAGCAAGTCCCGTAGCATGCACGTATGGTAAAAGTTATGTAACAAATTTGAAACATGAAGTGTACTTAGCTTGTGCATCCTTATGAGTGGCGGTCGGGGACGAGCGATGGTCTTTTCCTACCAATCTATCCCCCTAGGAGCATGCACGTAGTACTTGGTTTTTGATGACTTCTAAATTTTTGCAATAAGTATATGAGTTCTTTTGACTAATGTTGAGTCCATGGATTATACGCACTTTTACCTTTCCGCCTTTGCTAGCCTCTTCAGTACCGTGCATTGCCCTTTCTCACCTTGAGAGTTGGTGCAAACTTCGCCGGTGCAGCCAAACCCCGTGATACGATACGCTCTATCACACATAAACCTCCTTATATCTTCCTCAAAACAGCCACCATACCTACCTATTATGGCATTTTCATAGCCATTCCGAGATATATCGCCATGCAACTTTCCACCGTTCCATTTATCATCATCATGACATACATTACTTTTTTCATATTGCCATTGCATGATCATGTAGTTGACATCATATTTGTGGTAAAGCCACCATGCATTATTTTTCATACATGTCACTCTTGATTCATTGCACCATCTCGGTATACCGCCGAAGGCATTCATATAGAGTCATATCTTGTTCTAGTTTCGAGTTGTAATTCATATGTTGTAATCAATAGAAGTGTGATGATCATCATTTTTAGAGCATTGCCCAAAGAAAAAAAAGAAAGGCCAAAAAAAGGCCCAAGAAAAAAAGGGAAAAAAAAGAAAAAGAAAAAGAAAAAGAAAAAAATAATAAATAAATAAATAAAAAGGGCAATGCTACTATCTCTTTTTCCACACTTATGCTTCAAAGTAGCACCTTGTTATTCATGTAATGAGTCTCATATATTGTGCTTCAAAGTAGCACCATGTTTTTCATATGTGAGTCTCATAAGTTATCTTTTTCATACTAGTGGGAATTTTTCATTATAGAACTTGGCTTGTATATTCCTACGATGGGCTTCCTCAAATGCCCTAGGTCTTCGTGAGCAAGCAAGTTGGATGCACACCCACTAGTTTTCTTTTGTTGAGCATTTATTTATAGCTCTAGTGCATCCGTTGCATGGCAATCCCTACTCCTCATGTTGACATCAATTGATGGGCATCTCCATAGCCCGTTGATTATCCTCGTCAATGTGAGACTTTCTCCTTTTTTGTCTTCTCCCACAATCCCCATCATCATATTCTATTCCACCCATAGTGCTATATCCATGGCTCACGCTCATGTATTGCGTGAAGGTTGAAAAAGTTTGAGATTATTTAAGTATGAAACAATTGCTTGGCTTGTCATTGGGGGTATAAAAGTTGGGAACATCTTTGTGTGACAAAAATGAAGCATAGCCTAACTATATGATTTTGTAGGGATGAACTTTCTTTTGCCATGTTATCTTGAGAAGACATGATTACTTTGATTAGTATGCTTGAAGTGTTACTACTTCTTTTATCAATATGAACTTTTATTTTGTATTCATTTGGATCTCAACATTCATGCCACATTAAAGAAAATTACATTGAGAATTATGCTAGGTAGCATTCCACATCAAATTTTTTCTTTTTATAATTTACCTACTCGAGGACGAGCATGAATTAAGCTTGGGGATGCTTGATACGTCTCCAACGTATCTATAATTTTTGATTGTTCCATGCTATTATATTACCCCTTTTGGATGTTTATGGGCTTTATTTTACACATTTATATCATTTTTGGGACTAACCTACTAACCGGAGGCCCAGCCCATATTGCTGTTTTTTTGCCTATTTCAGTATTTCGAAGAAAAGGAATATCAAACGCAGTCCAAACGGAATGAAACCTTCGGGAGCGTGATTTTTGGAACGAACGTGATCCGAAGAGCTTGGAGTGCAAGTCAAGAAGCTGCCGAGGAAGCCACGAGATAGGAGGCCGCGCCCCCTGAAGGGCGCGCCCCCTATCTCGTGGGCCCCTCGGGCGGCCACTGACGTACTTCTTCCTCCTATATATACTTACGTACCCCGAAAACATCCAGGAGCACCACGAAACACAATTTCCACCGCCGTAACCTTCTGTATCCGCGAGATCCCATCTTGGAGCCTTCGTCGGCACCCTGCCGGAGGGGGAATCGACCATGGAGGGCTTCTACATCAACATCCTTGCCCCTCCGATGAGTTGTGAGTAGTTTACCACAGACCTACGGGTCCATAGTTATTAGCTAGATGGCTTCTTATCTCTTTTTGGATCTCAATACAATGTTCCCCCCTCTCTTGTGGAGATCTATTCGATGTAATCTCTTTTTGCGGTGTGTTTGTCGAGATCCGATGAATTGTGGGTTTATGATCAAGTTTATCTATGAATAATATTTGAATCTTCTCTGAATTCTTTTATGTATGATTGAGTTATCTTTGCAAGTCTCTTTGAATTATCAGTTTGGTTTGGCCTACTAGATTGATCTTTCTTGCCATGGGAGAAGTGCTTAGCTTTGGGTTCAATCTTGCGATGTTCTTACCCAGTGACAGAAAGGGTTGCAAGACACGTATTGTATTGTTGCCATCGAGGATAACAAGATGGGGTTTATATCATATTGCATGAGTTTATCCCTCTACATTATGTCATCTTGCTTAATGCGTTACTATATTCTTATGAACTTAATACTCTAGATGCAGGCAGGAGTCGGTCGATGTGTGGAGTAATAGTAGTAGATGCAGGCAGGAGTTGGTCTACTTGTTATGGACTTGATGCCTATATACATGATCATGCCTAGATAATTTCATAACTATGCGCTTTTTTATCAATTGCTCGACAGTAATTTGTTCACCCACTGTAATACTTATGCTATCTTGAGAGAAGCCTCTAGTGAAACCTATGGCCCCCGGGTCTATCTCTTATCATATTTGCTTTCAATCTACTTTTATTTGCTTCTTTACTTTTTGCATCTATATTATAAAATACCAAAAAAATATTTATCTTATCTTACTATCTCTATCAGATCTCACTTTCGCAAGTGGCAGTGAAGGGATTGACAACCCCTTTATTGCGTTGGTTGCGAGTTATCAGTTTGTTTGTGTAGGTGCGTGGGACTTTTGAGGAGCCTCCCACTGGATTGATACCCTTGTTCTCAAAACTGAGGGAAATACTTATGCTACACTTGCTGCATCACCCTCTCCTCTTCGGGAAAAACCAACGCTAGCTCAAGACGTAGCACGAAGTAAACAAAATGGCGTGAAAATATTTGAATCCAACATATCTCTCTGGTTCTCGTCCGTGCTACTCTAGATTTTGATTTCAAAATGAAATTAGTTTTGTTCTACTATAGATTTTGATTTCGAAATGAAATTAGTTAAGGAAAATGTACTTTTTTCTAGAACATGGAACTTATGACAGTGAAGGACATATTCAAGGAAGCTGCCTTTCTTTTAATGGTGAATGAAGGCTGAACATTGCTTCTGCTGGATCAGTACCTCTTTAATTAAAAATTGAACTCATGATTGTTAACTCTTCCAATTTAATGTATTTTTGTGCCGTCTCTTGGCCATAGTTAAGACAAATGAGAGATATTCTTTTGAAACCATGCACAAGTGATGGTTATAGGATATAGAAAGAAGCTCGGCTAAATATAGAGGTGTGCCCTACCTACAGGTAACATCAAGTGATATCACATCTATAAGCTCATTAACTCCCATCTCCTAGGATAACATTGCTACTTTTCTCCAATGTGAACTAGTACTGTTTATGATAAAACAACCGTATGTATATTAACTTTACTAGTTGCATTAGTCTGATTCCTTGGTTTTAGTTTCACATGCATGCTGCTATGTATGAACCATATAGAGCAAGTTAACATGGATTGATGTAAACGATTATTTTGTCAATATTTAATTTTCACAGGACCTATGGTCCAAGTCCGCTTTAGTTATAATAGTATAAGATTCTATAACAATTATGGTCATGCTAAATTTGTATTTATGTAAAAATGTTAATTAACACGCCTTACCCATATGGAATGGATTTTGTTCTCTCCCTATCCGTTGACAGGGTAGAGGCTCTCTTATCCAATTATTATCCTAAATATGGTTTTTTACTCGTCTGCTCTATTAATGCAGAAATAAGTAAAAAAGGATAATTAGATCTATCTCGAATTTTGAGAACCCTTCGAGAAGGCGTTCATGGGGTTCTCAAGTAAAACATAAAAGTAAAAAACCTTCACGGTTTTGCTTTCATCGCTTAAATTCTTTTGCAATGGAAGGGTCAGGGATACAAATATTACATTGGAAGTATGAGAAGTATTATTTTGAATACTCTTCTTATAGAGTGTTACACAATAATAATTGGACGCAACTAATAATCTCTAGCTATATATGTCCTAGTATACACACACATGTCGTGAATAGGGGGAAGTATTGTGTTTTAGGTATAACAACATAATGATCATTTATTCAGAATTATGTAAAAACAATCTGACAGGAGTTACAATACAAGTCCAACTATGACATACTCCCTTCGTCCGAAAAACTTTGTCCCTCAAATGGATGTATCTAGCACTAATTTGGTGCTAGATACATCCATTTGAAGGACAAGATTTTTTAGACGGAGGGAGTAGTTATCTGTATATATACAACTCAAATCCAAACATAAATTAGATCAAATTACTAGCTCGTGCGGATGCACAAGTTGTTGACCAGTATATCTTAGTTCAAAACCGGACCACTCAATTTATGCCCAAATGCTTTAGAACCCAAGCAACTTTTTTGTATGAAAATGTACTTCGCTTTCACCTTCGGTTCCCATTACATATAGACTTATAAGACAAGAGTTATACATTTTACCGAAAATTTCAACAAAGCATTTGAACTTTATAAAATCAAGGCATGCATGTGCCAATAGGAAAACACTGACTTTCGCCATTGAAAGCAGTGAAGCATTGAACACATGCTAATGCATATATACAAGGGATAATTAGATTTATGCCCCTAGTTGTGTCCTACTCGTCTGTTTTACCCCTAATTCCCAAAATTCACTGGTTCTGTCCAAGTCACTTTGCTCCTCTTATGCTTTTGCCCTTTGGACGTTTGACCGTCAGTTTGAAAACTTCATAACTAATTCATACTAAATCAGAAAAATGCAAATAAGGTACCAAAATGTTCAGAAAAACATCACCTATATGTCAGTGTCATTTGCATTCATGAAAAAAGTGTTGGAAAGTGCACATCCGAGTTCTAGCTCTTTTGATACCACCATGAATAGTAAACTCTAAAAAAATTCAAAAAAATATGGTGGCAAAGAACGACAAATGTTCTAAGTGCTTGCCGAGTTTCATTAGCGAACGACATTCGCGGAAGTCGTGGCAAAAAAATAATCTATTTTGGAGTGTTGATTGTTTTTTTGCCTCGGCACCATGAATGTTATACCCTGATGAAACTTGGCAGGCACTTAAAACATTTGTCATTCTTTGCCACCAATTTTTTTTGAATTTTTTAGATTTAACTATTCATGGGGGTAGCATAAGAGCTAAAACTCGGATGGGCACTTTCCAACACTTTTTTCATGAATGCAAATGACACTGACATATAGGTGATGTTTTCTGAATATTTTTGTATCTTTTTTGCATTTTTCTGATTTAGTATGAATTAGTTATGAAGTTTTCAAACTGACGGACAAACGGTCAAAGGGCAAAAGCATAAGAGGACCAAAGTGACTTGGACAGAACCGGTGACTTTTGGGAATTAGGGGTAAAACAGACGAGTGGGACACAACTAGGGGCATAAATCTAATTATCTCTATATACAAACACATCAATCATCCTCGACAGGAACATACCTGCATCCATATCTGATCCAAAATGTCCTGGTTTCCGCTGTTGTCTAGCAACTTGCTGCCCACTGATACGTCTCCAATGTATCTATAATTTTTGATTGTTCCATGCTATTATATTACTTGTTTTGAATGATTATGGGCTTTATTATACACTTTTATATTACTTTTGGGACTAACCTATTAACCGGAGGCCCAGCCCATGTTGCTGTTTTATTGCCTGTTTCAGTATTTCGAAGAAAAGGAATATCAAACGAGTCCAAACGGAATGAAACCTTCGGCAACGTGATTTTTTGGAAGATTATCATCCTGGAGACTTGGAGTTCATGTCAGAAGATACTCGAGGAGCCCGGGAGATAGGGGGGCGCCCCCCCCCCTATTGGGCGCGCCCCCTATCTCGTGAACCCCTCGAGTACCCCCCGACCGACTTCTTTCGCCTATATAAGCCTACATACCCTAAAACCATCGAATATCAAGATAGATCGGGAGTTCCGCCGCCGCAAGCCTCTGTAGCCACCAAAAACCTCTCGGGAGCCCTTCCCGGCACCCTACCGGAGGGGGATCCTTCACCGGTGGCCATCTTCATCATCCCGGCGCTCTCCATGACGAGGATAGAGTAGTTCACCCTCGAGGCTGAGGGTATGTACCAGTAGCTATGTGTTTGATCTCTCTCTCTCGTGTTCCCTCTATGGCACGATCTTGATGTATCCCGAGCTTTGCTATTGTAGTTGGATCTTATGATGTTTCTCCCCCTCTACTCTCTTGTGATGAATTGAGTTTTCCCCTTTGAAGTTATCTTATCGGATCGAGTCTTTTATGAGAACACTTGATGTATGTCTGGCGTGCTTATCTGTGGTGACAATGGGATATCATGTGCCTCTTGATGTATGTTTTGGTGACTGAGGGAGTCCTGGATTAGGGGGTGTCCGGATGGCCGGATTATGACCTTTGGTCGGACTATCAGACTATGAAGATACAAGATTGAAGACTCCGTCCCGTGTACGGATGGGACTTTCCTTGGCATGGAAGGCAAGCTTGGCGATACGATATGAAGATCTCCTCCCATTGTAATCGACTCGGTGTAACCCTAGCCCTCTCCGGTGTCTATATAAACCGGAGAGTTTTAGTCCATAGGACGAACAACAATCATACCATAGGCTAGCTTCTAGGGTTTAGCCTCTCTAATCTCGTGGTAGATCCACTCTTGTAATACCCATATCATCAATATTAATCAAGCAGGAGTAGGGTTTTACCTCCATCGAGAGGGCCCGAACCTGGGTAAAAACATCATGTCCCTTGTCTCTTGTTACCATCCGCCTAGACACACAGTTCGGGACCCCTACCCGAGATCCGCCGGTTTCGACACCGACATTGGTGCTTTCATTGAGAATTCCTCTGTGTCGTCACCTTTAGGCCTGATGGCTTCTTCGATCATCAACCACGACGCGGTCCAGGGTGAGACCTTTCTCCCCGGACAGATCTCCGTATTCGGCGGCTTCGCACTGCGGGCCAACTCGCTTGGCCATCTGGAGCAGATCGAAAGCTACGCCCCTGGCCATCAGGTCGGTTTGGAAGTTTAAACCACAAGGCCGACATCCGCAGGGACTTGATCTTCGACGGATTCGAGCCACGGCCGAGCACGCCGCACTATCACGATGGGCATGATTTAGCTCTGCCGCCGGACAACGCCCAGAGCGTCGCTCAGGTGCCCACTCCGACCATTAGCTCGGAGCCAACCGCGCCAATTGGGGACGGACGGTTGGACGCCGCCCCAGGTGCCGCAATCCCTACGGCGATAGAGCCGAACACCAGCCCAGTCCTTCGCAAGGCCCGTGACTCCAAGGTGCCGGAATCCGCTCCGGACTCCGTATATCCCGCACCCCTTCTGATCGAACCCGATTGGGCTCCGATCATGGAGTTCACCGCCGCGGACGTCTTTCAGCACTCGCCCTTTGGCGATATCCTGGATTTACTAAAGTCTCTCTCTTTGTCAGGAGAGCCCTGGCCGGACTATGGTCAGCAGGGTTGGGATGCGGATGGCAAAGAAATTCGAAACCCACCCACCACCCACTTTATAGCCACTGTCGACGATCTAACCGACATGCTCGACTTCGACTCCGAAGACATCGACGGTATGGACGCCGATGAAGGAGACGAACAAGAACCAGCACCTATAGGGCACTGGAAAGCCACCTCATCATACGATGTATACATGGTGGACACACCTAACAGAAATGACAACGAGGATCAAAAGGGCGCAACCAGGGATCGCTCCCTCGAAAAACAATCAAAGCGGCGGCGTAAGCGCAAAGGCCAAGCCCCACCTCGAAAAAGATCTAGCCATAGAGCAGGGCGAATCAACGGAAGACAAACATGCCATCGAGAAACCGTCCAAATAGGGCAGACAATCTGAACAACCCATCCCCGGGAAAGATAATAGTCCGGACGACCTCACGCCGGACAAATTGCTGGAACATCAGAACCTCCACCAAAGGCTCGTTGCCACTGCACGTAGCCTGAAAAAGCAGAAGCGGAGGCTCAAAACAGCGGAAGATGCACTCAGGATCAGATGGGGCAAAGTACTCAATACCGCACACAAGTACGGCAACAGTCGTCACACAAAGAGCTATCCGAAGCGGAAAGTACTACCAGAATTTGATGAAGAGGCCATAAAGCCCCCATAGTAAAAAAATAAGGAAGCCACACAGTCGGATAGACGACCCCACGATCGATCTCAAGCAACAAAGGGCGCCGCACTCAATACGGCGCGCGATCCGTCCAAGAATTCGCATAAAAAAACTGGCCCAACCAGATCCATCTACGGGCCAAGAAAGCAAGCTCCAGTGAGCAATGCAATGCAAAAAATATCCGAAAATCGCGGCACACCTAAATACAGGGGTGCCGCACATCCCCTATGTTTTACCGATGAGGTGCTGGATCATGAATTTCCAGCGGGATTCAAGCCCGTGAACATAGAAGCATACGACGGAACAACAGACCCTGGAGTCTGGATCAAGGATTATATCCTCCACATACACATGGCCAGAGGAGATGACCTCCACGCCATAAAATACTTACCCCTTAAGCTCAAAGGGCCAGCCTGACATTGGCGTAAAAGCCTTCCCGAAAACACCATGGGAAGTTGGGAAGTGCTCGAGGATGCTTTCCGGGCAAATTTTCAAGGGACCTATGTCCGACCTCCGGATGCAGATGATCTGAGTCATATAACTCAGCAGCCCGGAGAGTCAGCCCGGAAACTCTGGAACAGATTCCTTACTAAAAAGAATCAGATAGTCGACTGTCCGGACGCCGAGGCCTTAGCAGCTTTCAAACATAGCGTCCGAGACGAATGGCTCGCCAGACACCTCGGCCAAGAAAAGCCAAGAACAATGGCCGCATTAACAAGCCTCATGACCCGCTTTTGTGTAGGAGAGGATAGCTGGTTGGCAAGAAGCAGCACCAGCGACCCGTATATGTCCGAACCCAGAGATGGGAACGGGAAACCGCGCCATAACAAAGAACCGCGCCGGATCAAGGACAACAGCCTGATGAGCATGGCAGTAAACGCTGGATTCAAAAGCTCTCGGCAAAATCATAAAAAGCCGCCCCCAAAGATGACAGGGACGAGCTATCCAACCTCAACAAAATCTTGGACAAAATATGTCAAATCCACAGTACTCCCGGGAGACCTGCAAACCATACCCACAGAGATTGTTGGGTCTTCAAGCAGTCCGGCAAACTCAACGCCAAACACAAGGGACTCGACACACCAAGCGAGGATGACGACGCACCCCACAAGCAGAACACCGGAGAACAAAAGAAGTTCCCACAAGAAGTCAAGACAGTAAATTCACTTCAGATGACAAAAGGGAAAAACAGAACGGCGCTTACGAAGACACGCGCCGTACGGCTAGCCCCAGAGGAGCACCACCACTGGTTGTTACAACCAATCACCTTTGATCATCAGGATTACTCCAGAGGAGCCCAGAACGCAGGCTGGACTGCCTTGGTCTTGAATCTGATTATTAACAGACTACAATTTACAAAAGTCCTTATGGACGGCGGCAGTGACTTGAACCTGTTATATCAGGACACAATCCGCAAACTAGGGGTAAACCCAGCTATAATCCTCCATGGCAACACTTCCTTTCAAGGAGTCACACCGGGTCTAGATACCCAGAGTATGGGTTCTCTTTCGTTAGAAGTCACGTTCGGCTCACCCGACAACTTCCGAAGGGAAAAGCTAACATTCCGCATCGCCCCATTCGTAAGTCGCTATCAAGCGCTACTGGGACGTGAAGCTTTCGACTGCTTTAATGCAATACCGCATTATGCATCCCTTACACTTAAAATGCCCGGCCCACGAGGCATCATTTCATTACAGGGGAATATAAATTGACCCCCAAAGTACGGGAAAAGGTGCAGCCGCCTAGACAGCCGCCCACTAATCCAGCCCTACTATCCCGGACACGGCTCGATGAGTCCGGCGTAAACGTACATATGCTTAATAGCCGCATAACCCTGTACAAGGGGCTCCGCGTGTTCACTCCAGGAGACAATACAGCTCAATTCTTGCTCCAACTATATTTTGTTTATTTTAATATAGATTTCTCGCATGCTTATTTTTTACTGAGTTCCTCTCTTTCGCAGACGAACATCGTGCTACGCCCGTCCAGGATACGGCACAACGGAGATACAGGCGCAGACGTGCAGCAGGGACCCGTTTCAAGGATTCTTTTCAGATTAAGACCCTGCGTAAACCTTTTTTATCGTCTCTTGTTGACAACATCCCCCGGTTTTCACTATAACCGAGGAGGAGGCTGGCGTCTTGGCATGTGGCCACGCTAGAATTTTTGCGCGTACCTGGACACCAGGGCCTTTTTTACCAAGGGCTCTATTTCGGCCCATCTTCATAAAGACCGAATACCTTAGGGAGTGTTCGGCATCGCGAGTTTGGCCTTATATGCATCAGCTCCGAATCATGTCTTTGGTCAAATGTTGGGTTTGCCCGGCTCCTGTGTTTTGCTGCCTTACGTTCCTTTATATCGGCTAATGCGGCACCAGGAGAACTACTGCGATTGTGCCCCGGTTCGGCCAGGCGAGCACCCCAATAGAGAAAGCCGAAAACTGACTATCATGATATAGCGAGAGACTGGTCAACCACTCGATGACTTTCGGAATCTTTAGGATTCCTCCGCATTAACGAAGGGCCACTTCCCGGTCAGGCACACTCGCGCCCCGAATTCGGGTGAGCGCGGTGCCCCTATGGGCTATTCAGTAGCCCCACTGTCAAACTCCTATGGCTAAGTGAAAGTGATAAAGCATTATAGTCCGGTTGCCTAGTTCGCCGCACCACCACCTCCTTTATAGGACCAAGACGTTGGATTAAGTGTGAAAAGGCGCCTTTTTGCAAACACCCCCGCATTCTATGCTTGGGGGCTGAAGCCAACGACTGGCATCTTTCAGGTCATATACACATATATACATTAAACGGCCGCACATGAGGCATCATAATTATTGCAAGCACAAGTATAAAAAGCCTTTATATTCCATCAAAATATTCGTTTTACAATAGTACACGCTATTCGAACACAACATCCTTCGAGCACTTCGACTCTATTAAACGAGCGCCATGAAGAACTTCCTCAAAGTAGTGCTTGGCAGGTACTCGGCTTTCGTCCGAATCCCGGGATGCAACAACACTGGCCTTCCTATCCGCCCAGTATGTTTTGACACGGGCAAGAGCCATCTGTGCACCCTCTATGCACGCCGACCTCTTCATTGCATCAGCATGCGGCACCAAACCAAGGAACTGCTGCACCAAGCCAAAATAACTCTTCGGCTCCGGCTTCTCCGGCCACAGACAACTCGCAACATACCTCATGGCGAGTCTGGATAACCTGTTCAGCTCTACCCAGGCGGCCAAATGGTCGGATATCGAAAGTGGGCGTTCTGGATTGTGGAACTGCGACCAAAAAAGTTCTTCCAATCCATGGTCACCTCGGCCGCGGAAGTGTTCGGTCGCCTCCGCCGCACTAGCTGCCAAATCCAGATAAGTGTTTTCCGCACTCCACTGCCGGTCTAACGGAGCATACTTAGGGTCTCTGAACTTCATCCGCAACATATAGGGCTTTCCAGCCGTGATATCTCCGTCCTGACGCAGCTCCTCCTTCATAGCTCTCATTACAGAGCGAGTATCCTTGGCCTCGGCAGTGATCTTTTCAAGGTCCTTTTGAGCCGCCCTATCTTCTTGTTCAAGAAATTTACAGCGGTCGGTAGCATCCTTCAATTTTATGGCCATCTCGGCTATTACTTTCTTGCTCTGGCAGTGAGCAGCCTGTTCGGCTTTTAGCTCTCCAGCCGCTTTAACGGCAGCCGCATCACTTCTCCTTGCTTGCTCCTTGGCTCGGGCAAGTTCCGCCCGAAGGTTCTCCACGGCAGCAACACCATCTACATGAAGCACATATCTTATAAGGCACGAGCATCGAGCTCCTCTTATCAGGTGTCTTTGGAACATACCTTGTGCCTCGTCTAGCCGCTTATTTACAAGCGCGATGTCGGCATCTGCTACGTCAAGTTGCCGCTTTAGCTCGGCAGATTCGTCAGTCCGGCTAGCCACCGAACGCCTCGCCACCTTCATAGAAAAGGTGACATATTATACCTGGGGTTATGATCCTCTGTGCGCCATCACTCTTGACAACACACAGAGTCTCAGGGGCTACTATTTATACAGGGCACATTTAATGTGCGGCTCTACCAAAAGGTACACCTTTTTACGTACCTCAAAGCCTGTTAGTAAACTCCTGGCAGCCTCGTACAATCCGCTTTCCGCGGATGAAATCCTTCCAATCACCGTATTCATCAACATACGGTGTTCTTATGAGATGGACGCCCTCCCAAGCAGATCCTTCAGCCCCTCCGACCGCGCACCAGAGGGTGCCGGACTAGCCTGACGACCTTTTCCAGGATCCGGACTTGGAAAAACCCTCCGAGACGACACCTCGGGGTCGCCTGCCTCGTGAGACGGTGCAACAAGGGGAGGTGTTTCGCTCTCTATCATCTCCGAACGAAGATCCCCTGAAGATGAGCTCTGCTGAGAAGGGTTGAGATCCAAACTGCAAGGTAATATTTTGGTTATCTTCCTCAGAAATAAAATAGGAATGTCATTCATTATGGAACCCCTCCCTTCACTTACGGCTCGGGGGAGACCGGGTCCCCTTGAGGGCGTAATTCGGCCGGGGCGTTCTTCGGTGCCGAACCCTCTGGCGAAGATTTCTTCCCCCGTTTTGAGGCCATCACCTCCGGGTATTCAGAGGCAGTCCCTTTCTTTCCCTGGTCGGGGGAATTTTCGATTCTTCCCTTCCCAACAGCCTCCTTCGCGTAGGCGGTAGCTCCTTGGTTCCCCACTTCGCCTTCTGCCAAAAGCACGACCTCCAGCATCCTGGTTAGCATGGGATTCGGCGCGGTCTCGGGCAGGGGGGCTAGATACCTGATAAGCTTTGCCTTCGCTATCCACTCCTGTTCAAAGGATAGCTCTGTTAAAGGGCAACCTTATGATGAAAATACGGATGGTATGTCCAAATACGGGGCTACTTACCTTAGCATCCGGACGATTACAGCTCAGACCTGCATCCTCGGACAAATCTGGACACCTTGCTTGTGATCCGAAGAACAATTTGTGCATCTCCACGGGTGTCGCACCCATAAAATGTTGGAGGACTCGCGGTCCCTCCGGATTAAATTCCCACAGGTGGAGAGGGCGACGTTTGTAGGGCAGTGTGCGGCGAATCAGCATAGCTTGCGCCACTACGGTCAAATTGATATCTCTTTCTAGAAGATCTCAAATGCGGTCCTGCAGCAAGGGCACGTCTTTGGGCGGCCCCCAGATAAGTCCTTCATTAACCCATGATGCTAGCCGTGGTGGGGGACCCGAGCTAAAAGTAGGTGGCGCCACCCATGTGGTGCCCCTGGGGCTGTTATGTAAAACCAGTCCCGTTGCCATAAGCCGAACTCCTCTTGAAAAGAGCCCTCGGGCCATGGAGCATCGGCCATCTTGCTTATTATAGCTCCTCCGCACGCAGCGTGCTGCCCCTCGATCATCTTCGGTTCCACCTTGAAGGTTCTTAGCCACAATCCGAAGTGAGGAGTAATATGGAGGAAGGCCTCACACACGACAATGAATGATGAGATTTGGAGGATGGACTCTGGAGCTAAGTCGTGGAACTCCAGCCCATAATAAAACATAAGCCCCCTCACGAAGGGATCAATCGGGACTCCTAGCCCCTGAAGGAAGTGAGATGCGAACACCATGCTCTCATCGGGCTGGGGAGTGGGAATGGCCTGCCCTTGATCAGGCAGCCTATGCGAGATTTCGCCGGTTAGATACCTAGCATCTCTCAGCTTTCGCACATCTTCTTCCGTAACGGAGGAAGGCATCCACCGACCTTGAAGGTTGGAGCCGAACATCGTCGAAGGTCCGAAGCGCCTAAAACTAGAGCTTTGGGTATTGGAACTCGAAGCGAGGGGCGGATTCGATTGGATTGAGAAGAAATGAGTCGAGCCTTGGTCTCTTTATAAAGGAGTTGAATACCAAGAGCCCTCCCCGTAACCGTTTGGGACTCGCTTTCAATTAGGGAGTCATACCAAAGGCACGGTTGGGTTACCCACGCTCGTATTGATGAGAATCCCGAAATAAGGGGACACGATCTCTGCTTTGACAAGACGTGCCAAGGAAACCACCTCGCTAAACACGCTGAGGTGGAACAGTAAAACGATTCGAATAAAGGCCTGGCTGTGACGTGACATCACGCTGCGGAATACGTCAGCAAATTAGATTTGTGCAAATATTATTCTCTCTACGGTGGCATGTGGAAGTTATTTTTGCAGAGCCGGACACTATCCTTGTGTTCAACATCTTCTATGAAGTATTCGGAGGAGGAACCCGCCTTGCAATGCCGAACACAATTTGCGCGCCGGACTCGTCGTCATTGAAGCCTGGTTCAGGGGCTACTGAGGGAGTCCTGGATTAGGGGGTGTCCGGATGGCCGGATTATGACCTTTGGCCGGACTACCGTACTATGAAGACACAAGATTGAAGACTCCGTCCCGTGTCCAGATGGGACTTTCCTTGGCGTGGAAGGCAAGCTTGGCGATACGATATGAAGATCTCCTCCCATTGTAACCGACTCGGTGTAACCCTAGCCCTCTCTGGTGTCTATATAAACCGGAGAGTTTTAGTCCGTAGGACGAACAACAATCATACCATAGGCTAGCTTCTAGGGTTTAGCCTCTCTGATCTCGTGGTAGATCCACTCTTGTACTACCCATATCATCAATATTAATCAAGCAGGAGTAGGGTTTTACCTCCATCGAGAGGGCCCGAACCTGGGTAAAAACATTGTGTCCCTTGTCTCCTGTTACCATCCGCCTAAACACACAGTTCGGGACCCCCTACCCGAGATCCACCGGTTTTGACACCGACAGTGACCAACTTGCAGGTTCCGCCCATGAACCTATGCATAGGGGTTGGCACACGTTCTTGACTCTCCGGTAGAAACTTTGGGGCACTCTTTGAAGTACTTTGTGTTGGTTGAATAGATGAATCTGAGATTGTGTGATGCATATCGTATAATCATGCCCACGGATACTTGAGGTGACAATGGAGTATCTAGGTGACATTAGGGTTTTGGTTGATTTGTGTCTTAAGGTGTTATTCTAGTACGAACTCTTGAATAGATTGATCCGAAAGAATAACTTTGAGGTGGTTTCGTACCCTACCATAATCTCTTCGTTCGTTCTCCGCTATTAGTGTCTTTGGAGTGACTCTTTGTTGCATGTTGAGGGCTTGTTATATGATCTATCTATGTTATTATTATTGAGAGAACTTGCACTAGTGAAAGTATGAACCATAGGCCTTGTTTCCTATCATTGCAATACCGTTTACGCTCACTTTTATCGCTTGTTACCTTGCTGTTTTTATTATTTCAGATTACAAATACCTTTATCTACTATCCATATTGCACTTGTATCACCATCTCTTCGCCGAACTAGTGCACCTATACAATTTACCATTGTATTGGGTGTGTTGGGGACATAAGAGACTCTTTCTTATTTGGTTGCAGGGTTGTTTGAGAGAGACCATCTTCATCCTACACCTCCTACGGATTGATAAACCTTAGGTCATCCACTTGAGGGAAATTTGCTACTGTCCTACAAACCTGTGCACTTGCAGGCCCAACAACGTCTACAAGAAGAAGGTTGTGTAGTAGACATCAAGCTCTTTTCGGGCGCTGTTGCTGGGGAGGTGAGTGCTTGAAGGTATATCTTTAGATCTTGCAATCGAATCTTTTTGTTTCTTGTTTTATCACTAGTTTAGTTTATAAAAGAAAACTACAAAAAAATGGAGTTAAGTTTGTCTCATACGCTTCGTCTTTTTAATATCTTTCGCGAGTTTGATGGAAAGGAAAATTGTGCTCAAGTGCTAGAAGAAGAATGCATTAAAATGTTTGGTACTAGATCTTTGTGTGATGAGCATGATTGCAATGTTGTTAGTATGAATTCCTTGAATATCATGATGCTAATGTTATGCAAAGACACAAGCTTGGGGAAGCTATGTTTGATGAATACAATATTTTTTGTCCCCCAAATTTTGATGAGAATATTTACTATGATGATAGCATGCCTCCTATTTATGATGATTATATTGATGAAAATGGATTTTGAAGAGTGTCAACTTTATTTAGTGATGATTCCACTATTTCGGAAGAGGTTCCAATTGATTATGAGAAAAAGTTGTTATCTATGATGATTATTGTGATGACTTGTATGCTATTAAGAATAATGATAACCAAGAAACTTGTCATCATGATTTTAGTTTTCAATTGGATTATGCCTCACATGATAGTTATTTTGTTGAGTTTGCTCCCACTATTATTCATGAGAAGAAATTTGCTTATGTGGATAGTAATAAAAATTCTATGCTTATAGATCATGAAAATAATGCTTTAGGTGCTGGTTATATTGTTGAATTAATTCATGATGCAAAATTATTATGAGGGAGGAACATATGCTTGTAGGAATTGCAATAATATCAAGTTTCCTCTCTATGTGTTGAAAATCTTGAAGCTATGCTTGTTTTGCCTTCCTATGCTAGTTGATTATTGTTCACATAAGTTGTTTTCTCACAAAATACCTATGCATAGGAAGTGGGTTAGGCTTAAATGTGCTAGTCATATGCTTCATGATGCTCCTGTTATGTTTCAATTCTTATCTTTTATGTGAGCATCATTGCCATCATCATGCCTAGCTAAAAATGCATTAAAGAAAAGCGCTTGTTGGGAGACAACCCAAAATTTACCCTTACTGTTTTTGTGTGTCGACATGATTATGCTACTGTAATAATCATGTTTTATAGTTTTTTTTCAATAAAGTGCCAAGCAGAACCTTTGGGAAGACTTGGGTGAAATCTATATGATCTTGCTGCAGAAAACAGAAACTTTAGCGCCCACGAGAATGGCTGCCATTTCTTACTGGAGAGTGATTTTAGGTTGATTCTTTTTGCAGATGATTAATAGACCAAATCCTCAGGTCAATCAGTTTATTTTATAATTTTTGGGGTTCAAGAAGTATACGTTTGATACATATTACTACAGACTGTTCTGTTCTTGACAGATTCTGTTTTCTATGTGTTGTTTGCTTATTTTGATGAATCTATGAGTAGTATCGGAAGGTATGAACCATAGATAAGTTGGAATAAATTAGGTTTAACACCAATATGAATTTA
The DNA here is from genome assembly GCF_002162155.2 of Triticum dicoccoides. NCBI lineage: Eukaryota > Viridiplantae > Streptophyta > Magnoliopsida > Poales > Poaceae > Triticum > Triticum dicoccoides. The sequence continues at coordinate 38,332,982 of NC_041389.1, forward strand.
AAATGAGTTCATTACGGTAACTAAGTGGTGATTTATTTTCTTATACTAACAGAGCTTACGAGTTTTGTGTTGAGTTTTGTGTGGTTGAAGTTTTCAAGTTTTGGGTAAAGATTCGATGGAATATGGAATAAGGAGTGGCAAGAGCCTAAGCTTGGGGACTCCCAAGGCACCCCAAGGTAATATCCAAGGACAACCAAGCAACTAAGCTTGGGGATGCCCCGGAAGGCATCCCCTCTTTCGTCTTCGTTCATGAGTAACTTTACTTGGAGCTATATTTTTATTCGCCACATGATATGTGTTTTGCTTGGAGCGTCATTTTATTTTGTTAGTTTTTGCTTTATGTTATTTATAATAATGTTTTGCATCTTTATTTTCAATAAAAATGTCAAGGATAGCCTTTACCATGCTTGTTTTGCTAGTATACATGTTGCTGTTTGAAAACAGAAAGTTTACCGCTGTTGCAAAAATTCCCTAGAAAAGTCAGAGAACGGTATAATGTTGAATATTTTTGCATATTAAGCTATTATAAATTTATTACAGTGGGAATTTTAGTTCATAATTTTTGGAGTTAGGTAAGTATGATGAATATTGCATTCTTTACAGGCTGTACTGTTTTGGCAGATTGCTGTTATGGTTGCATTGTTTGCATATGTTTGCTTGTTTAATGATTCTATTTGAGGATATGAGTATTAAATATGCAGAGGCATTTAGTATGAAATGTTGAATAATGATTTTAGTGATTTGTTACAGTAGAAAATGATAAGGTTTTGCATTGGTTTATACTAACCTATCTCACGAGTTCTTGTTGAGTTTGTTGTGAATGAAGCTTTTGATAAAAAGAGAAACCATGATATGAGAGGAATTAAGGAGACAAAAAAGTTCAAGCTTGGGGATGCCCAAGGCACCCCAAGATAATATTTCAAGAAGTATCAAGCATCTAAGCTTGGGGATGCCCCGTTAGGCATCCCACCTTTCTTCTTCAACAACTATCGGTTAGTATCGGTTGAGCCTAAGTTTTTGCTTCTTCACATGAATCGTGCTATCCTTGCAATGCTATTTTATTTTGTTTGCTTGCTGTTTGAATAAGATACCAAGATCTGAAATTCTTTATTGAGAGAGAGTCTTCGCATAGTTGCATAATTATTTAGCTACTCATTGATATTCATATATCTTTCGAAGTAGTTTGTCATTTGCTCTAGTGCTTCACTTATATTATTTTGAGAGTCTTAAACAACATGGTTATTTGAATGAAAACTATCATAGGAAGTGAATTGGATGCTATGATCAATTTGGTACTTGATAATTGTTTTGAGATATTGAGGTAGTGATATTAAAGTCATGCTAGTGGGGTGATTATGAATTTAAAGAATGCTTGTGTTGAAATTAGCAAGTCCCGTAGCATGCACATATGGTTAAAGTTGTGTAACAAATTTGAAACATGCACCTTGTTCTTCATGTAGTGAGTCTCATATATTGTTCTTCAAAGTAGCACCATGTTTTTCATATAGTGAGTCTCATAAGTTGTCTTTTTCATACTAGTGGGAATTTTTCATTATAGAACTTGGCTTGTATATTCCTATGATGGGCTTCCTCAAATGCCCTAGGTCTTCGTGAGTAAGCAAGTTGGATGCACACCCACTAGTTTTCTTTTGTTGAGCATTTATTTATAGCTCTAGTGCATCCGTTGCATGGCAATCCCTACTCCTCATGTGGACATCAATTGATGGGCATCTCCATAGCCCGTTGATTATCCTCGTCAATGTGAGACTTTCTCCTTTTTTTTCTTCTCCACACAATCCCCAATCATTATTCTATTCCACCCATAGTGCTATATCCATGGCTCACGCTCATGTATTGCGTGAAGGTTGAAAACGTTTGAGATTATTTAAGTATGAAACAATTGCTTGGCTTGTCATCGGGGGTATAGAAGTTGGGAACATCTTTGTGTGAAAAAAATGAAGCATAGCCTAACTATATGATTTTGTAGGGATGAACTTTCTTTAGCCATGTTATTTTGAGAAGACATGATTACTTTTATTAGTATGCTTGAAGTATTACTATTTATTTTGTCAATATGAACTTTTATTTTGAATCATTTGGATCTGAATATTCATGCCACAATAAAGAGAAATTATATTGAGAATCATGCTAGGTAGCATTCCATATCAAAAATTCTGTTTTTATCATTCACCTACTCGAGGACGAGCAGGAATTAAGCTTGGGGATGCTTGATACGTCTCCAACGTATCTATAAATCTTGATTGTTTCATGCTATTATATTACTTGTTTTGAATGATTATGGGCTTTATTATACACTTCTATATTACTTTTGGGACTAACCTATTAATCGGAGGCCCAGCCCATATTGCTATTTTTTTGCCTGTTTCAGTATTTCGAAGAAAAGGAATATCAAACGGTGTCCAAACGGAATGAAACCTTCGGCAACGTGATTTTTTGGAAGATTATCATCTTGGAGACTTGGAGTTCACGTCAGAAGATACTCAAGGAGCCCAGGAGATAGGGGCGCACCCCCTGTCTTGTGAACCCCTCGAGTACCCCCCGACAGACTTCTTTCGCCTATATAAGCCTACGTACCCTAAAACCATCGAATATCAAGATAGATCGGGAGTTCCGCCGCCGCAAGCCTCTATAGCCACCAAAAACCTCTCGGGAGCCCTTCCCGGCACCCTGCCGGAGGGGGGATCCTTCACCGGTGGCCATCTTCATCATCCCGGTGCTCTCCATGACGAGGAGGGAGTAGTTTACCCTCGAGGCTGAGGGTATGTACCAGTAGCTATGTGTTTGATCTCTCTCTCTCTCTCTCGTGTTCTCTCTCGTGTTCCCTCGATGGCACGATCTTGATGTATCCCGAGCTTTGCTATTGTAGTTGGATCTTATGATGTTTATCCCCCTCTACTCTCTTGTGATGAATTGAGTTTTCCCCTTTGAAGTTATCTTATCGGATTGAGTCTTTTATGAGAATACTTGATGTATGTCTTGCCGTGCTTATCTGTGGTGACAATGGGATATCATGTGCCTCTTGATGTATGTTTTGGTGACCAACTTGCGGGTTCCGCCCATGAACCTATGCATAGGGGTTGGCACACGTTCTTGACTCTCCGGTAGAAACTTTGGGGCACTCTTTGAAGTACTTTGTGTTGGTTGAATAGATGAATCTGAGATTGTGTGATGCATATCGTATAATCTTGCCCATGGATACTTGAGGTGACAATGGAGTATCTAGGTGACATTAGGGTTTTGGTTGATTTGTGTCTTAAGGTGTTATTCTAGTACGAACTCTTGAATAGATTGATCCGAAAGAATAACTTTGAGGTGGTTTCATACCCTACCATAATCTCTTCGTTCGTTCTCTGCTATTAGTGTCTTTGGAGTGACTCTTCGTTGCATGTTGAGGGCTTGTTATATGATCTATCTATGTTATTATTGTTGAGAGAACTTGCACTAGTGAAAGTATGAACCCTAGGCCTTGTTTCCTATCATTGCAATACCGTTTACGCTCACTTTTATCGCTCGTTACCTTGCTGTTTTTATTATTTCAGATTACAAATACCTTTATCTACTATCCATATTGCACTTGTATCACCATCTCTTCGCCGAACTAGTGCACCTATACAATTTACCATTGTATTGGGTGTGTTGGGGACACAAGAGACTCTTTGTTATTTGGTTGAAGGGTTGTTTGAGAGAGACCATCTTCATCCTACGCCTCCTACAAGAAGAAGGTTGTGTAGTAGACATCACCCACATCTCTGCTTTCATGTCGAGTAGAAACATACATCCACATCATGCGTCAAAGGTTCACAAAAGAAAAGAAAAACTCATCGGTCTTAGTGGTGCCATGCCAAGATTTTATTAAGAGATGGTTAGATCGAGAAAGGATGAGCTCTTACAAAGAAAGGGGTGTGGCCACAAGACTATAACATGCTCATGCTAAGGGTGTGCATGAACATGACATGGCCGATCGATCTCTTGCTGCACATCCAGCCGACCGATCCAACGGAGGGAGGACCATCTCCCGGTGCCGTCCTATCACTACCGTGCACTACATCACCGGAGCTACCTTTTTGGTTGCTGGCCGCTCGGTGTACTTGTTGCTATGGATGATGCGAGATGTTGACGGCTTGAGAGGAAAGGGGGACAATATATATATATATATGTATATATATATATATATATATATATATAGAGAGAGAGAGAGAGAGAGAGAGAGAGAGAGAGAGAGAGAAAAAGAGAGAGAGAGCCAGCAGTGAACAACAGGGGATTGCGGGGAGGCGGTGGATGGTAGAGGGATCCGCATGAGGCACGCGAGAGGAGGCAACAAGCAATGGATCCAAGCTGGATGGATTGCCTGTACTAATAAATGAGATGGGGCAATTAAAGGAGGTGATGCGTTTGTTTTGGGAGTGCCTATTTTCAAGGAGGAAGGTGAGAGTTTAAGGTACAATCGGTTGGTTAGAGATTTGGAGAGGCAGGCCGAACGTCCGTCCAACTTGGAGGAATATTTTTTCTCCAAAATAAAGAAAACTTGGAGGAAGATTGACCATGAGTATGGGGTGGTTGTGCCTTCAGTTCTATCCTCCTCCGTGTTGAAACCTGATTAGTTATAAAAGCTCATTCGTACATATGATGGATGCATGGACTTGACCCATGCTTGCACTGTACTAATGCTTCATTGTACTGTACCAGGTTTTACTTGCTTGTGCTTGTTCTGGAGAAGTTAAACCTGATGGATAGACGAATATGTTTCATTCTACTGTACCAGGTTTCATTTGCATCCATTCTGGATAAGATAAACCTGATGGATAGATGATAACAGTACTTGCTCAAGTTTCTTTATTTCTTTCCTAGATGATGGCATGGCATACATCTAATTGAAACAAACAAACTTTGATAGATACATATCAGGCTAGAATATATTCGTTCCAACAGATTTTCAATGTGACGCCCCCGATTCAATCGTACACTAATCATGCACGCAAATGTGTACGATCAAGATCAGGGACTCACTGGAAGATATCACAGCACAACTCTAAAAGTAAAATAAGTCATACAAGCATCATATTACAAGCCAGGGGCCTCAAGGGCTCGAATACAAGGGATCGAACATAAACGAGTCAGCGGAAGCAACAATATCTGAGTACATACATAAGTTAAACAAGTTGCCACAATATGGCTAGCACAAACTGGGATCCAGATCAAAAGAGGCGCGTGCCTCCTGTGTGGGATCCTCATAAACTACTCCCGGTCGTCGGCGGCTTGAACGTAGTAGTAGGCACCCTCGGGGTAGTAGGGGTTGTCGTTTACGGTGGCGTCTGGCTACTGGGCTCCAACATCTGGTTGCGACGTCCGAGAAGAATGGAAAGGGGGAAAGGAAGGAGCAAAGCAACCATGAGTACTCATCCAAAGTACTCGAAAGCAAGGATCTACACTACATATGCATGTGTATCTGTGTAAAGGGGCAATATTGGTGGACTGAACTATAGAATGCCAGAATAAGAGGGGGATAGCTAATCCTATCGAAGACTACATTTCCGGCAGCCTCCATCTTGCAGCATGTAGAAGAGAGTAGATAATAAGTTCACCAAGTATCATCGCATAGCATAATCCTACCCGGCGATCCCCCCCCTCGTCGTCCTGTGGGAAAGCGATCACCGGGTTGTATCTGGCACTTGAAAGGGTGTGTTTTATTAAGTATCTGGTTCTAGTTGTCATGAGGTCGAAGTACAACTCCTGGTCGTCCTGTTACCATGGACACGGCTATTCGAATAGATCAACTTCCTTGCAGGGGGTGCACCACATTACCCGACATGCATGACCCCTCTGGTCAGGCATACTTTCCCGCGTCATGTCGGGCCTCGGGAGATCAACACGTCGCAGCCCTACTTAGGCCTAACAAAGAGGTCAGCACGATGGTCTAAATCCTATGCGCACAGGGGTCTGGGCCCATCGCCCATTGCACACCTGCACGCTGCAAACCCGGCCGGTGAGTAGACCTACAACCTCCATTACAAAGGAAGTTGCGTTACGCGGTCCAACCCAGCGCGCGACGCTTAGTCGCTGACGTCTATGAGGCTGCGGCTGATACCACGACGCCGGTTGCCCATATCTTGTCCCACATGGCGGTTAGTGCGTATAAGGTCAATGACCCAACTGAGATCAAATACCAAGATCTTGTTAAGCATGTTATTTTGAAGTAACCACGGACGCCGACTAGGACCGGGCCCACCTGTCTCCTAGGTGGTCACAAGCTGCCCTGTCGCCCCGCCTCAAAGTAGCACTCGAGAGCCGCCGGGAACCCAGGTCCACCACTACCTGGATGGAACCTCCTATCCTTTCAGCCCCCATATCCTAATCACTTGCGGGTACTCTACGAGCCGACCCGACTTTAGTCACCACCCATATAGTATGTATGTATGTATGTATATACCCGTGATCACCTCCCGAGTGATCAGGGCCCGATAGTATATCATGGCAGACGGACAAGAATGTAGGGCCACTGGTGGTAAACTAGCAACCTATACTAAGCATTAAGGATTGCAGGTAAGGTATTAACAGTTGTAGCAACAATGATAGGCTATGCACCAGAATAGGATTAAGCGAAAGTAGTAACATGCTACACTACTCTAATGCAAGCAGTAGAGCGAAGGAATAGGCGATATCGGGTGATCCGGGGGGGGGGCTTGCCTGGTTGCTCTGGCAAGAAGGAGGGGTCATCGACACCGTAGTCGATCGGGGCAGTAGCGGCGTCACTCTCATAGTCTACCGGAAGAGGGAAAAGAAACAATAAATATAATGCAAACCTAAGCATGACGATGCATGACATGACAATGAGCGGTGTTAGGTGTGCCCTAATGCGGTAGTAGGTGATACCGGCGAGGGGGAAACATCCGAGGAAGTATTCCCAGTGTTTCGCGTTTTCAGACAGATGAACAGGAGGTGGATTGTTGCAGGTTCGATATGCTAGGGACATGTGGCTGAAAAAGGGACCGTGTATTCCGATTCGTCTCATCGTTCTGAGCGACTTTCATGTACAAAGTATTTTCATCCGAGGTACGAATTATTTTATATTAATTTTCAAAGTTTTAATCAATTTCTAAATTATCATTATTAAATTAATTTGAAAATAGCATTATTGCATAAGCATGACGTCAGCAGTCAACAGAGGTGTTGACTGGGTCAAGCTGACATGTGGGTCCCACATGTCATTGACTTACTAACTAACCAACATTTAATTAGGTTAATTAATCACAATTAATTAATTTAACTAATTAATTAACTTTTTTTATTTTTTTATTTTTATTTATTATTATTATTATTATTTCTTTTTGTTCAAAAACATTCCAGGGGCGGGCCCCACGTGCCATATGCATAGGGGCCTCGCGAGCATGGGTGCTAATGGGCACAGCTCGAACGGGAGCGTGCCCGAGGGGCGCTGGGCACCGGCGTGGAGCAGCGGCAAGAGGCGAGGGGCGGCGACGGCGCGGCTTGGCGCGGCGCAGCTGAGGCGGGAGGCAGGGCGACAAGAGGGGCGCGGCGCGATGGGATGGAGGCAGCGCGGCGTGACAGGACGGAGGCGGCGCGAGCGGGCAGCACGGGCAGAGGCGACGCGGATGAGCGGCTGCGCTAGATGAGGCTGTGGCCGGAGCGGCACGCGGCCGGCAGCGTAGCAGCGAGCAGGGGTCGCAACACGATAGCCCGGGCGCGCGGTGGCGTGGGGCATGCGACGGAGGAGGCCACCGCGGGCGGGTGTCACGAGCTGCGGTGCGGGCGCGTGAGCGCGTCAAGCGGGCGGGCATGGTGTCAGGCGTGCGGACGAGCGCACGGGCGAGGAGCGACGGCTCGTGAGCGGGAGGGGCAGCGAGCGGAGCTTGGTCCATGCAACGAGGCGGTGAACGGGGCGACGATACGGGGCGCGGCGAGCGCGCGCTGGCGTTGCCGTACAAGGTGACGCGCGAGAGAGAGAGAGAGGGGAGGTGGAGGTTGGGCCTCACCGTACGGTGTAGGGACAAGGCAGCAGGGCACGGGGAGGAGGAAGGGGACGACGCACGGTGGGAAGGAGATCCGGCAAGGGCGGTCTAGCGATGGGTGGCCACAGGGCGTCGGGGGCGACGGGATCAGGGCCGATCCTGATCCAGATAGGTAGGGGAGGAGAATGGGATTGCGACGGGAAGTGGTGGTCGTGGGGCTAGGGTTCGGTGCCCCCACGGGGTATAGGCCAGGGACTGGGTTGGCCGGTTGTTTGCCTGGTGGCCAGCTGGGCTACGGCCCAGCAGAGGGGTTTTTTTTGGTTTTTGTTTATTTGTGTTCTCTTTTTCTCTTTTACTTATTTTCCTTTTCTGTTTTACCTTAGTTTTTGATTTATTGTAGTCTTGTAAAATACTATATTTAACTCCTAAATTAGTGTCATAGTCTAGCCCTCTGTCACAAAAAGTTGGGCCCGCAAACAAAATAGTTAACAATTTATTATTTATAAAAGGCACTAATATAATTGTTATAGCCAACGTTTTAGTTATTTTGGAGCATTTACATATTCTACAAAAATGTGGCTTCATCACCATAATTACTTATGCATTATATGTCACCTCTCGAACATTTTAGTTTTAATGTTTGAAAAACTTTTGATGTTTGCCCTTAATTCAATTTTGAATTTGAATCGGTTTTGAACTAACGCGAGATTATCAACAGTAACCGCGGTGACATGGCATCATTAACAGGAAATTACTGTAGCTTAAATATCCGGGTGTTACATTCACTGTTACCAGGTTCTGCACTAGAGTAAACTTTGATACAACTTAACAACATCTTGACATGAAGCAAGCTTCCTCCCCTCTAGAAGTGTAGTTAGTAGGCCCTAGTTGAACAGATGTTACATATCACCACCCATCAGCATTTGGTACAAACTAGACCAACACAGGACATGAAAAGGTTGCCAACAAGTTCCCTCTTCAACCTCTTTGCCGGCATCAACCAGATCCACCGTCGTGCATCACACATTTATAAATACCATACATTTCTCACTAGCTAACACTGTAAATACAGGGGAACTAACCAACCTAGGCAAGTTAGTACATAACTCTTCAATAATTCAGTTTATACCAATTTACTCAATAAAACGTTGATAAATAGGCAGGCATAGATAATAAATAAAATGAGGCACCATGGCTTCCATATAAATCATAAGGACTAGTTGATCACCAGCCACAAACAACATATTCGATCAGCAGCTTCAGTGTAAGATGCTCCTTCGATTTAATACAAATGAAGAAAAGTTTGCATGCCCTTCGATCGTAATATGTTTCACCAACACATCAACAACCCAAATGGCAGACTGAATGCCTACCAACCATACCACATGTGTCCCTGACAAGATAAAAATGTGATGGAAAAGCAACACATTCTATCTCCTCCCATTGAAGGAACAACAAGTGTCACTTACACGCAAACAATACTTGTACACCAACCCATTATGGCGTATCAATTTCCCTTCCATCAGCCAGTGACTTCCACCTTTTTTCTCCCCTTCAGCTACCATATCTGTAATATTATTCAAAGAAACAACCAGGACAGGTCAGTTCTCTCTCTTGTTATGCAACCTCTGGTACGCTAACACCAACGTTTCTGACCCACCTGCATCACCAGGCCCAACCGGAGAGCAACACCGACTTATGAGAGGTCTTGGGCCCTCTCCCCCAAAAGACTAGCCTGCTAGGAGGGGACACCCCTGCCCTTATAATTTGTCTCATGTCTCCCCCCACAACCAATGTGGGACTAAACCCAACAATATCCCCATCAAACATCGGTCATCCATGGGCCCGCTAACACCAGTGTTTCCAGCCCACCAACCATGACCGACCACCCATGAGTTCACCGAGATTTATTCTGAGCACCTAGGCTCTGATACCAATTGTTACGCAATCTCGGGTCCGCTAACACCTGACCCATCTACGTCACCAGACCCAACTAGAGAGCAACACTGACTTATGACAGGCTTGGGCCCTCTCCCCGCAAAAGACTAGCCTGTTAGGAGGGGACACCCCAGCCCTTATAATTCATGTCATGTCTCACCCCACAACCAATGTGGGACTAAAACCAACATCTCTCTCTCTCTCTCTCATGCATCAACAAGAGTTGCATGCTGACAAAATAAATACATACCAGTTAGCATAGGTAGCTGATACGTCTCCGTCGTATCTATAATTTTTTGATTGTTCCATGCTAATATTCTATAACTTTTATATACTTTTGACAACTTTTTATACTATTTTTGGGACTAACATATTGATCCAGTACCCAGTGCTAGTTCCTGTATGTTGTATGTTTTTTGTTTCACAGAAAATCCATATCAAACGGAGTCCAAATGCGATAAAAACTTCCGGAGATTTTTTTGGAATATATGTGATTTTTGGGAAAAATAATCAACATGAGACGATGCCCGAGGAGTCCACGAGGCAGGGGCGCACCCTAGGGGGTAGGGCACGCCCTGGGCCCTTGTGGACACTCCGTAAGGTGGTTGGTGCCCTTCCTTCACTTCACGAAAGCCAATATCCGGATAAAAATCGTGTCCAAAGTACAACCCAATCGGAGTTACAGATCTTCGGGAATTTAAGAAACGGTGAAAGGGCAGAATTAGGGAGCGCAGTAACAGAAGGAAACAGAGAGAGAGAGATCCAATCTCGGAGGGGCTCTTGCCCCTCCACCTCCATGGAGACCATGGACCAGAGGGGAAACCCTTCTCTCATCTATGGGGAAGGTCACGGAAGAAGAAGAAAAAGGGGGGCTCTCTTCCCCTCTCTCCCAGTGGCGCCGGAACGCCGCCGGGGCCATCACCGTGCCGACGATCTACACCAACAACTTCACCGCGGTCATCACCAACTCTCTCCCCCTCTATGCAGCGGTATAACACCTCTTCTCCCGCCTATAATCTCTACTTGAACATGGTTCTCAACACTATATATTATTTCCCAATGATGTATGGCAATCCTATGATGTTTGAGTATATCCGAATTTGTCCAATGGGTTCATTGATGATCGTGATTGGTTTGAGTTGCATGTTTTATTATTGGTGCTGTCCTATAATGATCTTCGTGTCGCGCAAGCATGAGGGATGCCCGTTTTAGGGTTTGCAATATGTTCATGATTTGCTTATGGTGGGTGGTGTGAGTGACAGAAGCACAGACCCGAGTAAGTAGGTTGTTTGTGTATGGGAATAAAGAGGACTTGATACTTTAATGCTATGGTTGGGTTTTACCTTAATTATCTTTACTAGTTGCGGATGCTTGCTAGAGTTCCAATCAGAAGTGCATATGAGCCAAGGATAGAAAGTATGTTAGCTTATGCCTCTCCCTCATATAAAATTGCGATAGTGATTATAGGTCTAGTTATCATGCCTAGGGACAAATAACTTTCTCGTGAAAAAAAGCTCTTTACTAAAACTAACTTAGTTGTGTCTTCATCTAAAGAGCCCCTACTTTTTATTTACGCACTCTTTATTATCTTGCAAACCTATCCAACAACACCTACAAAGTACTTCTACTTTCATACTTGTTCTAGGTAAAGCGAACGTTAAGCGTGCGTAGAGTTGTATCGGTGGTTGATAGAACTTGAGGGAATATTTGTTCTACCTTTATCTCCTCATTGGGTTCGACACTCTTACTTATCGAAAGAGGCTACAACTGATCTCCTATACTTGTTGGTTATCAGTAGCTAAGCAAAAGAATGTAAACATATGTTCAGGGTAGATAAGCACTATGCACAACGCATACACTTAGAGCTACTTAACCTTTATGGTTTAAGCAAATCATAAAAAATATTGACCAAACGAAATTAAAAATAATACTTGTACGTGTAGTGGAACCCTTTCACCATCTAAGAATTGATTTACATCGCACAACACCAAGACAACACTATGCATGCCCATGCCTTGGTTAAAAAAGGCCAATAAAATCAAATGTCACCTAGTAGCTAGACAGTACCAACTAGAAACCAAGATTCTTTGACGACGCTTTGTTAAAATTACAACTACGCACAACACAACACATGGTAATAGGCGAAGAAGCATATTCATTGAATTACAACTCAAACAGTAGCATAACCATGATCGATAGTCACTATATCATGCTACTTCAGCAAAATTAAAACTGGCTTAACATCGCCCGAAAATAAACATGCTATATCAAGATGAAGTAAATTAACTCTGTTCTTATCATGATTACTCCATAGAAATAGCAAATAACAAGAGAAGGCCCTGGAGGCAGCACTGTCGCCCTTTATATACGAAGCCACTAGCCTAAGAGGGGAACTCTTCAAATTAAGAATCTCTAAGAGTGTAATTGTCGGGTAGGATTGTGGTTTACATGCCTATATTAAAGGAAGTAAATGTACACTAGTTGGAGGAATCCATTAGGTGAACTACAATCACCATGTACAATAGGAACACTAAGCCCTAGCATTTCATCCACAACCAAACCAAGAAAAACCAAAGACCATAGCCAACACTGATGCCTGGTTGAACTACGTCGGTATTTCCCCAAAAGAGGAAGGGATGATGCAGCACAACGATGGTAGGTATTTCCCTCAGTGATGAGACCAAGGTTATCGAACCCGTAGAGAACCAAGCAACACAAAGTAAACATCCCCTGCTCACAAATAACAAATACTCGCAACCTAACGTGTTAAAGGGGTTGTCAATCCCTCTCGGGTAACAGTGCCTCGAATTGGCGAGAAGACGTGATAAAGTTGTGATAGATAGGATAAATAGATCACAAATAAAATAAAGTGCAGCAAAGTATTTTTGTATTTCCGGTTTAGTAGATCTGAAAATAAAAGCAAAGAAAAATTGATCGCAAAGGAAAATATGATGAAAAGAGACCCGGGGCCCGTAGGTTTGACTAGTGGCTTCTCTCGAGAAAATAGCAAACGGTGGGAAAACAATTACTGTTGGGCATTTGATAGAACTTCAAATAATCATGACGATATCCAGACAATGATCATTATATAGGTATCACGTCCAAGATTAATAGACTGACTCCTGCCTGCATCTACTACTATTAATCCACACATCGACCGCTATCCAACATGCATCTAGTGTATTAAGTTCATGAAAAATGGAGTAATGCAATAAGAACGATGACATGATGTAGACAAGATCTATTTATGTAGAAATAGACCCCATCTTGTTATCCTTAATAGCAACGATACATATGTGTCATTTCCCCTTCTGTCACTAGGATTAAGCACCGTAAGATTGAACCCATCACAAAGCACCTCTTCCCATTGCAAGATAAATAGATCAAGTTGGCCAAATAAAACACAAATATTGGAGAAGAAATACGAGACTATAATCTATCATGCATATAAGAGATCAAAGAGACTCAAATAACTTTCATGGATAAAAACATAGATCTGATCATAAACTCAAAGTTCATCGGATCCCAACAAACACACCGCAAAAAGACTTACATCATATGGATCTCCAAGAGACCATTGTATTGAGAATCAAGAGAGAGAGGAAGCCATCTAGCTACTAACTACGGACCCGCAGGTCTATAAAGAACTACTCACGCGTCATCGAGAGGCACCAATGGACATGATGAACCCCTCCGAGATGGTGTCTAGATTGGATATGATGTTTCTGGAACTTGCGGCGTCTATAATTGATTTTCTTCTACTCCCCTAGGGTTTTTGGATTATTTGGGTACTTATAGAGCAAAAAGTCGGTGCAGGAGGCCACCGAGGTGGGCACAACCCACCTGGGCACGCGTAGGCCTCCAGGCGCGCCCTGGTGGGTTGTGATCCCCTCGGAGCTCCCCTCCGGTACTTTCTTGGCCCACTGGATGTCTTCTAGTCCAAAAAAAACCCACAAAAAGTTTCGCTGAGTTTGGACTGTGTTTGGTATTGATTTCGTGCGATGTAAAAAATAAGTAGAAAACAACAACTGTCACTGGGCACTATGTCAATAGGTTAGTACCAAAAAAGATATAAAATGACTATAAAATGATTATAAAACACCCAAGAATGATAATATAACAACATGGAACATTCAAAAATTATAGATATGTTGGAGACGTATCAGCATCCCCAAGGTTAATTCCTACTCGTCCTCGAGTAGGTAAATGAGAAAAACAGAATTTTTGATGTGGAATGCTGCCTAATATGTTCATCACATAATCTTTTCTTTGTAGCATGGACATTTGGACTTTTATATGGTTCAAAGCAATAGTCTAGTTTTGACATGAAGACTTTAATACTCAAGCATATCAACAAGCAATCATGTGTTTCAAAATATCAACACTAAAGCAAGTTATCCCTAGCCCATTATGCCCAATCATTGATCCATTCATGAAAAACACTCGAATATTAGCTACACCCAATGCTCAAATATGATCATAGTGCCCCTTAGTTGGTCCCTTAGAAGATGGAGACTCAAATTCAAAATAAAAAATTGCATAAAGTAAAATAAAGGCCCTTCGCAGAGGGAAGTAGTGATTTGTAGAGGTGCGAGAGCTCAAAGCAAGAATTGAGAGATAAAAACATTTTGGGAGGCATACTTTTCCCACCAACAATAATGACTTAGAGCTCCCAACACTTTCCATGCTAGATACATCATAGGCGGTTCCCAAACAGAAAATAAAGTATATTCCTTTTTCCACCATTACATTCACTTTCCATGGCTTGTCTGTATCCACGGCTGCCCTCCATACCAACACTTTCCAAGGAATTTATTATTGGACAACATAAAGTAAATTCATTTTTCATTTCGGGACTAGGCATCCCTAATACCTTTGTCGTACTCTCGTGCAATGAAAAGTGAATAAACACTCATCATGAGAATAACACATGTAGCATGGAAAATATCGGCCACCCCTCACCGCCTCGCGAGCAGTACGAGCACGCAAAAGAGAAACTTATTTTGAAAATTAGAGATGGAACATGCAAATTTGCTTAGAACGGCACGGAAATACCGCATATAGGTAGGTATAGTGGACTCATATGGCAAAACTGGTTTGGAGGGTTTTGGATGCACAAGTAGTGATCATACTTAGTGCAAAATGAAGGCTAGCAAAAAGATTGAGAAGCGACCAACCAAAAAGCGAAAAATCTCGTACCCAAGCATTAATCATAAGTAACACCGAATAATGCACCGCAAGTAGGATATAAATTTCTTTGCATAACTATTGACTTTCATGCTTGCATAGGGAATCACAAACCTTAACACCAATATTCTTACTAAAGCATAATTACTCATCCACATGACTCACATATCATATCGTCATATCTCAAAACCATTACTAAGAATCAAGTTTATTTTGTCTAATGATCTTCATGAAAGTTTTTATTATATCCTCCTTGGATATCTATCACTTTGGGACTATTTTCATATGTTGCTTTTAATAATCTCAAACAAATTTAAGTGAAGAACATGAGCATAATATTTCTTTCTCTCAAAATAATCTAAGTGAAGCAAGAGAGAATTTCTTACAAATTTTACCAACTCCCAAATAAATCTAAGTGAAGAATGAGAGCATTTCTTCAAAAACAAAGCACAACGTGCTCAAAAAGATATAAGTGAAGCACTAGAGCAATTACATGGCTCTAAAAATTGAAGTGAAGCATAGGAGCAAGCATAGCATAATTTTTTTGGCTCTCTCAAAAAGGTGTGTCCAGCAAGGATTCAACACTTAAAACACAAAGAAAAACAAGCAAAGATGCATATCATACAAGACGCTCCGAGCAAAACTCATAATATGTGACGAATAAAAATATAGCTTCAAGTAAAATACAGATGGTTGTTGGAAGAAAGAGGGGATGCCACTCGGGGGCATCCCCAAGGTTAGTTGCTTGCTACTTCTTGAATATTATCTTGGGGTGCCTCTGGCATCCCCAAGCTTAGCCTTTTGCTAATCCTTATTCCTTCATCCATCGTAAGATCACCCAAAACTTGAAAACTTCAATCACACAATACTCAACAAAACCTTCGTGAGATCTGTTAGTATAAGAAAGCAAACCACTACTATAAGTGTTGTTGCAAACCCATTCATATTTTATTTTTGCATTATATCTATTGTATTCCAACTTTTCTATGGCGCCCAGCCCGCGGCCACGGCCATGGCCTCGCCTCCTACCCCCTCCACCGTCGGGAACTCCCGCGAGGACAGATGGCTCGAGTCGAGCCCTTCTTCAGCCGGGTCGCCGCCCACCTACCGCCAGGTCCTCTGTCGTCCGCCATCGCCATCCCGGGCGCCCGCTCCCTCCCGTTCCCCATCCCCTTCGCCATCACCGACGGGCCCGGCTCCGCTGCCTGCCCCGCGCCCACCCCTCCGCTTCGAGATCTGCCGGATGCCCTTGGAGGAGGTGGACGCGCGCCTGCCTTGGCAGGTGGTGGCGAGTCGCAAGCGGCCCCGTTCGCGCGCGCAGGACAGCCTTTGGCGTGGCCCGGATGTGCGGCCCCGCCCCAGGCCGTCTTGGCTCCGCGAGGGCGACTGTCCCCGGTGCTTGGGCTCCGGTCACCCCCTCTATGACTGCAGGAAGGACATCTCATGCCATCATGTCGATTCTTTGGCCACAAGGCCAAGTCTTGCTCCCTCCCCTGGGTCGTCGCGTCCTCCTCCGACGGTCCCCCCCTCCGCTTCGGCACCGTGTCCCCGCTCCGGTCGCCGCGGATGGCCACCCCTCATCCTCAAGATCCACGGCCGCCACGCGCACCTCCTCGAGCTTGCTCACGCCCGCGTCAGATGCTTCTGGGGCTGGTGCACCCATGCTCTCCGGGTCTACCCAGGGCGCTGGATCGCCCCTGGACCACGCGTCCCCCAAGTCCTCCGGGTGGAATTCGCGGCTTCGTCTCGGGCCGCCCTGCCGTTTCCTGCCGCCTCTGCCCTGCGACTTCCTCGCGGCCCTCCTCGCCTGCCTCGGTGGCCTCCTCCGTCGCCACGCTGCTCTCCGGGCACCCAGCGTTTCGCCCTGCGGCTGTTGTGTGCTATCTCCCTCGCTCCCAGGAGATCATCGATGCAGAGCGTGCGCTGGAGTGCGTGCTGCTCGTGATCGTCGCGGGCTGCCGCGCGAGCGTGTCATGGGAGGAGGTTGCCAACGCCATTTGCTCCTAGTGCGACCTCGCCGCTGATGAGTTCACCATCCACAAGCATGCTCCAGAAGACTTCCTCCTCCGCTTCTCCAGCATGGAGTCCCGTGCCCGCGTCGCCCCGAGCCGTGTTCTCACTTCCCGGTTCAGGCCGATCTTCCATCCCTGGGGCCGCAAGGCCATCTCCGAGCCCGTTAAGGCACTCTTCCTCGCGTCCCTCGAGATCTACGACATCCCCGATCACGCTTGGCACCGGGCGGCCGCCGAGACCCTGCTTGCCCCCTTCTGCAAGGTCGAGCACCTCGCCCCCGAGACCCGCAACCTCGCCGACATGTCCGTCTTCCGTTTGAGTGCATGGACCATCAACCCGGACGCGATCC